>NW_021300629.1:0-1128 GCF_002162155.2 Triticum dicoccoides
AGGGAGTCCGGCCGAGGTTTCCCATACGGCCCCGAACGATGTGAACAGGGTTCCCGAGATACCTAACGGGTATTCGATACACCGTGCCACGTACCTACCGCATCACAGCCCACCCCTACGGTCAGCGCTGTCCACGGCCTCCAGTAGGCTACAAACACCAGAAACTACTTGCAACTCCTGGACGGAGAACTAGGGTGAATAAGAAGCCGAGAGGGTCCATTGGTTTCGGGCCCAATGCATGGTAGTAGCTGATTCTTAAATCACACATACAGATCTCAGTGCTTAAGGTCGGCTTCAATGAAACAACCCACCATGTACTCCTACATGGCCTCTCATCGATACCTTTACCAAATCGTGTTCACCACATCACTCTCATTACCGACATAATCATTTCACTCTAGCCCATCACCCAGATGAACCAGACCTGACACGACTCTAGCAGGCATAGCAAGGTAGGAACAACACATACATATGGCTCAATCAACTCCTACACATGCTAGTGGGTTTCATCTACTTACTGTGGCAATGACAGGTCATGCAGAGGAAATGGGTTCAACTACCGTAGCACACAGCAGTTTGAAACGCGTTGTCTTAATGCAGTAAAAGAGAGCAGGAGCGAGAACATGGGATTGTATCGATATGATCAAATGGTTGGTTGCTTGCCTGATGGTTCGATGCACTGATACGGTTCTTCGTTAGGGTAATCACGGTACTCCTCGGAGGCAGAACCTGTCGCAAAGGACACCGATACACAACCATCACCAAACAATGTGCAACAATATGATGCATGCATGAAACATGGCAATATGAGTGTGTTGGGCTAATGCAACTAAAACCAGAAGGGTTTGAACCAATTTGAATCAAAGATTCAAATTTCAAACTCAGGCATGGCCTTTTAAAGTGCTTTTCCTTGTTCTGCATTAAACATCAAGTTAACTTGTTTAGTCATGCATGAAAGTAGTACAGATGGATAGATTGGATTTTTCTGATCATTTTTCATATATAACTTGTCTGATTTGGAGTTACAGAATAAAAGTTATGAATTTTTGAAGTTTAAATAATATTCTGGAATTTCCTGATTTAAATTAAATCCAGAAATATATATATTGCGCCAGCATGACGTCAGCA
>NW_021300630.1:0-1100 GCF_002162155.2 Triticum dicoccoides
GTGCTGGTCCTCAGAAGCGCCGCGTGTGGGTACCCAACACCGCCCTGCCACCCAGGTTCACACCGAGGCCATCTTTCCAGGCGCCTCGCCCTGTCCAACAGTCTGCACCGGCCAAGCCCTATGGGGGTCCAACTAACAATGCTCCTCCACGTACCAGTTCCGTGACTTGTTTCAAGTGTGGGGAATCTGGTCACTATATGCGTGAGTGTCCCCAGACCAACCCCAATCAATCTGCTAAAGCTGTTGGCCGTGGCAAGCCGACAGGAAAAATATTCCACGCCAAGCCGGTCACCGCTTCACGTGGCCATGTCAACTGTATCTCTGCCGAAGAAGCTCAAGAGGATCCCAACGTCGTTCTCGGTACGCTTCTTGTTAATTGCCACCCGGCATCTGTTCTTTTCGATACAGGAGCCTCTCATTCCTTTATATCCGAAAATTATGCTTGTTTGCATAACGTTGCATTCTGTGACATGCCATCCACTATGGAAATTTCTACTCCTGGTTCTAGATGGCAGACCTCTAGGGTAAGTTATGGAAATGAAATCCAAGTCGACAGACTTGTTTTCCTCGCGTCTTTGATAGCCCTTAAATCTTCAGATATTAATATCATTTTGGGTATGGACTAGGATGAAGAGAGAAATTGCTCAGTATATTGCTAATTGCGACGTCTGTCGTCGTGTAAAAGCAGAGCATCAACGGCCTGCTGGCACCCTTCAACCCCTAGCTATTCCTGAATGGAAATGGGATAAAATTGGTATGGATTTCATTACCGGTTTTCCCAGGACCAAGAGAGGGAATAATGCTATTTTCGTCGTGGTCGATCGTCTTTCCAAAGTAGCCCATTTCCTACCTGTTCGTGAGAGTATAACCGCTAGTCAGCTGGCAGACTTATACATCTCCCGAATAGTGTCTCTCCATGGTGTTCCTTTGGAAATTAACTCGGATCGAGGAAGTCTTTTCACCTCTCGATTTTGGGAAAGTTTCCAAAATGCTATGGGAACCCGTCTCTCCTTTAGCACCGCCTTCCACCCTCAGTCGAGTGGTCAAGTGGAACGCGTCAACCAAATTCTAGAAGACATGCTTCGAGCCTCTGTTATCTC
>NW_021300631.1:0-1805 GCF_002162155.2 Triticum dicoccoides
CCTTCTTGCCCTTGCCCTTCTTGAAACTAGTGGTTTCATCAACCATCAACAATTGATGCTCCTTCTTGATTTCTACTTTCGCGGTGTCAAACAACGCGAATATTTCAAGGATCATCATATCTATCCCTGATATGTTATAGTTCATCACGAAGCTCTAGCAGCTTGGTGGTAATGACTTCGGAGAAACTATCACTATTTCATCTGGAAGATCAACTCCCACTTGATTCAAGTGATTGTTGTACTCAGACAATCTGAGCACAAGCTCAACAATTGAGCTTCTCTCCTTAGTTTGCAGGCTAAGAAAATCGTCGGAGGTCTTATACCTCTTGACGTGGGCACGAGCCTGAAATCCCAATTTCAGCCCTCGAAACATCTCATATGTTCCGCGACGTTTCGAAAACGTCTTTGGTGCCTCTACTTAAACCATTTAACTGAACTATCACATAGTTATCAAAACGTGTATGTTCGATGTTCGAAACATCCACAAACGACGTTTGGGGTTCAGCACACTAAGTAGTGCATTAAGGACATAAGCGTTCTAGTGTCCGCATAATCGCTACTGTCAACTTTCAACTATATTTTCTCTAGGAACATAACTGAAATAGTAGAACTATAGCGCGAGCTACGACATAATTTGCAAAAGGTCTTTTGACTATGTTCAGGATAATTAAGTTCATCTTATGAACTCCCACTTAGATAGACATCCCTCTGGTCATCTAAGTGATCACATGATCCGAGTCAACTAGGCCGTGTCCGATCATCACGTGAGACGGACTAGTCATCATCGGTGAACATCTTCATGTTGATCGTATCTACTATACGACTCATGCTCGACCTTTCGGTCTCCGTGTTCCGAGGCCATGTCTGCACATGCTAGACTCGTCAAGTTAACCCTAAGTGTTTTCGCTGTGTAAAACTGTCTTACACCCGTTGTATGTGAACTAAGAATCCATCACACCCGATCATCACGTGGTGCTTAGAAGCGACGAACTGTAGCAACGGTGCACAGTTAGGGGAGAACACTTCTTGAAATTTTGTAAGGGATCATCTTATTTACTACCGTCGTCCTAAGTAAACAAGATGCATAATCATAATAAACATCACATGCAATTATATAGTTGTGACATGATATGGCCAATATCATATAGCTCCATTGATCTTCATCTTCGGGGCTCCATGATCATCTTGTCACCGGCTTGACACCATGATCTCCATCATCATGATCTCCATCATCGTGTCTTCATGAAGTTGTCACGCCAACGACTACTTCTACTTCTATGGCTAACGCATTTAGCAATAAAGTAAAGTAAGTTACATGGCGTTCTTCAATGACACGCAGGTCATACAATAAATAAAGACAACTCCTATGGCTCCTGCCGGTTGTCATACTCATCGACATGCAAGTCGTGATTCCTATTACAAGAACATGATCAATCTCATACATCACATATCATTCATCACATTCTTCTTGGCCATATCACATCACATAGCATACCCTGCAAAAACAAGTTAGACGTCCTCTAATTGTTGTTTGCATGTTTTACGTGGCTGCTATGGGTTTCTAGCAAGAACGTTTCTTACCTACGCATGAACCACAACGTGATATGCCAATTGCTATTTACCCTTCATAAGGACCCTTTTCATCGAATCCGATCCGACTAAAGTGGGAGAGACTGGCACCCGCTAGCCACCTTATGCACCAAGTGCATGTCAATCGGTGGAACCTGTCTCACGTAAGAGTACGTGTAAGGTCGGTCCGGGCCGCTTCATCCCACAATACCGTCGAAACAAGATTGGACTAGTAA
>NW_021300632.1:0-1317 GCF_002162155.2 Triticum dicoccoides
GCCATTAGTGTCAATCAACAAGGGAAGAGGGCACAAGTTCAATCTCATGCTCAACATCAAGTTGAAGAAAGGCCTCTTCCCAAGAAGACTCAAGTTAATGCTTCTCAAATTGAGAAATCAAGTGAGAAGAAAGTGAAGAGTAGATGTTGCTACTTATGCCGTGAGAAAGGTCACGTCGCTTCTTCATGCACTAGTGGTAACTTATCCAACCCAATTATTATTGATGATATCTATTCTCTTGGTAAGGATAAGGTTGGCAATGTGTTTGCCAAGTTTGTTGGTACTCAAAGTGGTGTCAAGCAAAGAACCATTTGGGTAGCCAAACCTATTGTGACTAATCTCTTAGGACCCAACTTGGTTGGGGCCCAACAAGCCCAAACTTGATCAATAGGTGTTGTTGGAGGTCATTGGAGACTTGGCTACATTATGAAGAATTAAGGGGATTTCATCTTTCTTGTTGTCTCAAGCCAAGTCAATTGGGTTGTCAAGTTTCTATCTTATATCCAATGTGCCTCCTTGCGGTAACTTGTACTTAAATTGTTTACATTGAAAGTTACTTGCCCCTTTGCATGTTTTGGTTTTGTTCCTTGCATGTGTTTGTATATGATGTGTCTCCAAATTGCCTTTGTGTATGTTGGTTTGCACATCATGTACTTGTGTGTCGTTCGTTGAGCCTTAGTGCATCTTGTTTATTTCTTAGTTGGCTCTTGTGAGAGATTAATGGAATATCCATTATGGGGGAGTGGTGTGCTTTGTGCACCTCACAATCCTATAAATGTGTGCACATGAGTAATACCATCTAGTATTGATATTTCAAGATTATCTAGTCGCTAGGTGGTATATCTCTCATGAGAAATTTAAATTCTAAAAATTCCATTGATTATCTCATGTTGGATCCTCTTATTGCCTCTTGTTAAGTTTTCTTCATTGGTATCACATTATGGGGGAGTAATATGCTATGTGCATATTACAAGCCTAGAAAATGTGTACATTTGAGATATTGTCACCTATAATTGATATTGTAAATTATCTTGTTCCTAGGTGGCATGTTAGCTCTACAAGTTGCAATTTGCTTTTTGTTTGGAGTGAAGATGATGTCGGATATCCTTGCTATCTACCACCGGGAATTATTTCCAAATACTTCTTGTCTTTTGACAATTGGTAATCACTTATGTGTGGTAGAATTTAATTGATCATCTTTACATTGGCTTTTGTTTTTATTTGCCTTTTCTCTTGCCAAGGTTTGTGTCAACTCCCGTTGTCTTCCATACCACTTGTGGATCTTGTTAATTTCTTGTTCTTGTCTAGTGTTTTCTA
>NW_021300633.1:0-2273 GCF_002162155.2 Triticum dicoccoides
AAAGTAAGTACTACTAGCTAGCTAGTTGCGCGCATCTCCAGTTGATTTTATAATTGTACTTTCATCAATGCTATTTATAATGCTTCATTATCAGTTTGATTGACCTCTATTTCTCGTAAAGTGCTTGTGGCAGGAACAAGGGAATGCTTTTTGTGGATACTACGTGTGCGAGTTCATCTACAATGCGACTTTGAAAAATAAGCGGGGCTACTCTAAAAGACAATATGAAGTGCGTAAGCAATAATATTCACAATTTCATTTTATTACACCATCATTTCTGTTGAGTTTCATTCATATATGTATTAACCCCCTTCTTCAAATTAGACGTGGCAGATGCGGGATGAACTCCTAGAACAAGATCGCATGAAAGAAATTCAAGAGGAATTGGCGGGATTCTTTCTTGACCACATCATCAATAAAGCCGGAGAATACCATGTGGAAGTTGATTTCAATTGCTAGGGGATTGTAAGAGATCTTACATATTGTATATGTATGTAGACAGTAGCGCCGGATAGATAATACGAAAACTTGTTGTTCGACCAATCTCTCGGAGAAGGAGAGGTCGACCGATCAATTCTCTCGGTATGCATGACGAATTTCTGTACTTAATGGTTCCCTTCATTTTCTTACTAGCTAGCATGTCGAGGGCCTCTCTATGTACAGTATGTAGCGTCGACCAAGCACGGACATAAGAGAGGACACTTCTCTCTATTAATTATCTAGCTAACACAATATATGAAACACCTAAATTAACCCCCAAAAAACCCCAACCCCCCCTTCAAAAAAAAACAAAAACCCCAGCCACTGAATTGCTGACGCGTGGATGCCTTTTGGTCCCGGTTGGTGCCACCAACCGGGACCAAAGTGTTAGACTGTACTTTTCTGTTGTAATTAGTCTGGCACATCCAGTCCTATTATTGTGGATCTCAACCATCACCCTGGCCTGCGTGCCTACTTCCTTGGGCTCTCTATATATGTAACCACTGTTGTATTGTGATGAATCAATCAAGGCAATCATTCTATTGTCTAACTTGGTATCAGTGTCCCCATGTCTCTCCCATGGCCGAAGACTCCTCCTCCTCCGCGGCCACCATGCCCGCCTCCTCCTCGCGGCCTCCCTCTCCTCGACAGCCTCCTCCGGCTCGTCCTCGGCCACCGTCGCCGGCACATCCACGCCGACGTTCGTCTTCGCCACAGCCCCATCCCACCTCACCGGCACATCCCCTAACCCTAATTCTCAGTTTGCTCCTCTCTTCTCCTCCACCAACCCACAGCCGCCGCGACCAGCTCCACCCGCTCGCCACCCCATCCTCAATGTGGATCTCACTAACCACATCAAATTCCTCCTAAATCCAGCTGAAAACAACTATCACAAGTGGAAATCTTTCTTCTTCATGGTCCTCCTCCGCTACGGCGTCACCTACCTCATCCAGCATCCACCACCCCCAATGCCGACAGCCACTACCATGAGCTTGACACCCATGTCGTCCTCGCCATGTACGCCACCCTTACCGATCAGATCATTGGCCATGTGATCAGCGCCACCACCACCTATGCCCTCTGGACTCGGATCCAGGAGTACTTCCTTGCCAATCGTGCGGCCCGTTACATGATCCTCAATCGACAGTACCGCAATCTCAAGCAGGGTGACCTTTCCGTCGACGAGTACGCGCGTCGTATGAAGCTCATCACTGCCGGCCTCGCAGACATTGATCATGCCGTGACCGAGGTCGACCTCACATCGCAGTTTCTCCACGGCTTCGACGGGCGCTTCGACACCATCCGTGTGGTTCTGGGGGACACCGTTCCCTTGCCACCCTTCGAGACGGTCTTCTCGCGCGTCAAACTCGCCGAGGAGAACCAGGCTCAGCGCGCCTCCGACGCCAGCGCCACTGTGCTCGCCGTCCACGGGAGCGGTGGCACCCCCGACACCGGCAGCTCCTCCGGGCCCCCAAACTTCCCCAACAACGGCGGCTCGGGCCACCGCTCCGGTGAACGCGCGGATCGGCCCTCGGATCGGGCCCCCAACTAGCAGCACGGCCGTGGCAATGGCCCCTCTCGTCACGTTGATGGTGGTGATCGCGGCCGCGGCGCGGCCGTTGGCGCGGTCGTGGACGCGGCGACTCGGGCGGTCGTGGTCATGCCCTGCCGGCTTACAACCCATACATGGGTTTCTTTGCCCCCTATGGCATGGCAATCCCTCCTCCACGCCCCGGCTGGGTTCCTCCCAACTCTGCGGGCGTGCTTGGGCCACGCCCTGGCTCCCACGCACA
>NW_021300634.1:0-2273 GCF_002162155.2 Triticum dicoccoides
AAAGTAAGTACTACTAGCTAGCTAGTTGCGCGCATCTCCAGTTGATTTTATAATTGTACTTTCATCAATGCTATTTATAATGCTTCATTATCAGTTTGATTGACCTCTATTTCTCGTAAAGTGCTTGTGGCAGGAACAAGGGAATGCTTTTTGTGGATACTACGTGTGCGAGTTCATCTACAATGCGACTTTGAAAAATAAGCGGGGCTACTCTAAAAGACAATATGAAGTGCGTAAGCAATAATATTCACAATTTCATTTTATTACACCATCATTTCTGTTGAGTTTCATTCATATATGTATTAACCCCCTTCTTCAAATTAGACGTGGCAGATGCGGGATGAACTCCTAGAACAAGATCGCATGAAAGAAATTCAAGAGGAATTGGCGGGATTCTTTCTTGACCACATCATCAATAAAGCCGGAGAATACCATGTGGAAGTTGATTTCAATTGCTAGGGGATTGTAAGAGATCTTACATATTGTATATGTATGTAGACAGTAGCGCCGGATAGATAATACGAAAACTTGTTGTTCGACCAATCTCTCGGAGAAGGAGAGGTCGACCGATCAATTCTCTCGGTATGCATGACGAATTTCTGTACTTAATGGTTCCCTTCATTTTCTTACTAGCTAGCATGTCGAGGGCCTCTCTATGTACAGTATGTAGCGTCGACCAAGCACGGACATAAGAGAGGACACTTCTCTCTATTAATTATCTAGCTAACACAATATATGAAACACCTAAATTAACCCCCAAAAAACCCCAACCCCCCCTTCAAAAAAAAACAAAAACCCCAGCCACTGAATTGCTGACGCGTGGATGCCTTTTGGTCCCGGTTGGTGCCACCAACCGGGACCAAAGTGTTAGACTGTACTTTTCTGTTGTAATTAGTCTGGCACATCCAGTCCTATTATTGTGGATCTCAACCATCACCCTGGCCTGCGTGCCTACTTCCTTGGGCTCTCTATATATGTAACCACTGTTGTATTGTGATGAATCAATCAAGGCAATCATTCTATTGTCTAACTTGGTATCAGTGTCCCCATGTCTCTCCCATGGCCGAAGACTCCTCCTCCTCCGCGGCCACCATGCCCGCCTCCTCCTCGCGGCCTCCCTCTCCTCGACAGCCTCCTCCGGCTCGTCCTCGGCCACCGTCGCCGGCACATCCACGCCGACGTTCGTCTTCGCCATAGCCCCATCCCACCTCACCGGCACATCCCCTAACCCTAATTCTCAGTTTGCTCCTCTCTTCTCCTCCACCAACCCACAGCCGCCGCGACCAGCTCCACCCGCTCGCCACCCCATCCTCAATGTGGATCTCACTAACCACATCAAATTCCTCCTGAATCCAGCTGAAAACAACTATCACAAGTGGAAATATTTCTTCTTCATGGTCCTCCTCCGCTACGGCGTCACCTACCTCATCCAGCATCCACCACCCCCAATGCCGACAGCCACTACCATGAGCTTGACACCCATGTCGTCCTCGCCATGTACGCCACCCTTACCGATCAGATCATTGGCCATGTGATCAGCGCCACCACCACCTATGCCCTCTGGACTCGGATCCAGGAGTACTTCCTTGCCAATCGTGCGGCCCGTTACATGATCCTCAATCGACAGTACCGCAATCTCAAGCAGGGTGACCTTTCCGTCGACGAGTACGCGCGTCGTATGAAGCTCATCACTGCCGGCCTCGCAGACATTGATCATGCCGTGACCGAGGTCGACCTCACATCGCAGTTTCTCCACGGCTTCGACGGGCGCTTCGACACCATCCGTGTGGTTCTGGGGGACACCGTTCCCTTGCCACCCTTCGAGACGGTCTTCTCGCGCGTCAAACTCGCCGAGGAGAACCAGGCTCAGCGCGCCTCCGACGCCAGCGCCACTGTGCTCGCCGTCCACGGGAGCGGTGGCACCCCCGACACCGGCAGCTCCTCCGGGCCCCCAAACTTCCCCAACAACGGCGGCTCGGGCCACCGCTCCGGTGAACGCGCGGATCGGCCCTCGGATCGGGCCCCCAACTAGCAGCACGGCCGTGGCAATGGCCCCTCTCGTCACGTTGATGGTGGTGATCGCGGCCGCGGCGCGGCCGTTGGCGCGGTCGTGGACGCGGCGACTCGGGCGGTCGTGGTCATGCCCTGCCGGCTTACAACCCATACATGGGTTTCTTTGCCCCCTATGGCATGGCAATCCCTCCTCCACGCCCCGGCTGGGTTCCTCCCAACTCTGCGGGCGTGCTTGGGCCACGCCCTGGCTCCCACGCACA
>NW_021300635.1:0-2402 GCF_002162155.2 Triticum dicoccoides
GAATTAATTCGAGGTTATCACCTCATTTAAATATTTCAATTGTTCCGGTGCATCATCTATCTGTTCAACAATCCTTTCCAACGGTGTTTTCTTTAGTGGGCCCTAACCCACAGGTCTTTTCCCAGGATCTTACCTGACTCTTCTAATTTCCACGAAGTTATTCTCAATTCTTTTCAAGTGTGATGTAAGAATGGATTTCATCAGTCAGATGCCTTTCCAAGATCGATTTCAAATCATTTTCATTGTTGACTTAACCTCTTCACTTTTGTTCTCCCGGAGTATCTCAGGAAATTTTGGTGGTGTTTCTCGTCATCATTTGAAGACCAAAGAAGAGTTTTTTTTCCTCTAAATCTTGTCCGTTCTCTCGAAGTTTCGTGTTCTAGCTTCATGTTACCCTCTCAAATTATTCCATTTGTCAAATATTCTCCCTTACCCATCCGGAGTATGTCAGGAGTTGATTTCTGTTTCTTTTCACTGGAGGCCATCGTTCCAGAAGAAATTCTTCGTCCTCTCATTTCAGCTACTATTATCCATTTATCCCGGTGCTTCGTTCAAGTGTTCTTTAATCAGCTCATGATCTCTTTGTTCTCTTGTATCTAAATCCCCTCTAGCATATTTGTTTTTCTAACTCTTCCCGGTGATTCATTCTCTTTCGTCAGTCATTTTCGAATTCTTACGGTGGGTCGTTCAAGATTCTTTTTCCTTGATTATCTTTTTAATCCATTCGTTCTTTCAGTCCTACCGGTGGTTCATGAAGACCTTTCTCAAGTTTTGTGCTATACCTCCCTCTCAATCCTTTTCAAGAAGAATAAGTAGTATGCAAGAATCCATTGCTTGTCATCAATTTAATTTGATGAAGGATAAACATACAATAAATCTTATTCTTATTTCATCCAAGTGGTTAATCCTTTTCTTCGGAGTTTGTTCTTGATGAATAAATTCTAGTTTCAAGTGTTTTCATCTTTTCTTTTCTGGAGTTTATATTTCCTCGGCCATTTTGTCGGAACCTCCATCTAAATCATCGCAACGCTCATCTATTCATTCATCCTTCATTTTATCTCATCATCTTTTGTCACCGGAGTTCTTCATGGTGGCTCTTCATGATTTAATTCACTCCTCAAGTGTTCATCAAGATTCTTCTCGAAGGAGCTCAAGTATCTTTCTTCTTGCATATCATAGTGCAATTAATTCTCCATATTCTATTGAAGTGGAGTTTTGCATTTCTTTGTTCTTCTAAGCTATTCAATTTTTTCCGTTTGTGGCTGGTTATCACCCTATGATTTTGAGATGTTATCCGTAAGTCCATGACAAGCTTATTCTTTTCGTTGTTGATTTTCTCAACAACTCCGTTCAATCCTTTCTTCTGAGGTTGCTATCTATTTCGTTCGTGGCACAAGTTGTCATTTTCTTCTCCGTTCTTTTCAGTCAACTCTTTCAATTCTTTCCGGAGGTTTTGTGTCATGTCTTCATCAAGTATCATTCCATCCTCTCTAGCTCGTGTTCTATTCCTCCATGTTTCAGCCGGAGTGCTGCCTAAGTCCTTTCAGTCTTATTAGTTTCTTGTCTCGTTCTAACCGGAGTGGTTTCATAGTCTATCTGATTCAGTGAGCTTTCGATTCTTGTCATTCTCGTCGTTCCTCTCTTTTCTCGAGTGCTCTCGATTCTTTGCTTCTTCTCTTGAGTTCTTGTTTCACCTCATCCCTTTTTCCTTTCGTCTCGGTCCTAAGATCTCGGGACAAGATCTCTTGTTAGTGGAGGAGTGTTGTAACGCCCCGGATTCGTTGCGCCAGGTGTCCGCCAGTTATTCATCGTCGTTGCCATGTCATTTGCTTGTGTGTTGCACTTTGCCATGTCATCATATGCATTTCATATAATGTCATCATGTGCATTTCATTTTGCATACGTGTTCGTCTCATGCATCCGAGCATTTTTCCTGTTGTCCGTTTTGCAATCCGGCACTCCTATGTTCCCCGGCGCCCCCTTTTGCCTCTTTTCATGTGCGGGTGTTAAACTTTCTCGGAATGGCCCGAGGTTTGCCAAGCGGCCTTGGTATACCATCGGTAGACCGCCTGTCAAGTTTCGTGCCATTTGGAGGTCGTTTGATACTCCAACGGTTAACCGGGGAACCGTAAAAGCCTCTTTTGTTTGCAGCCCAACACCCCCTTCAAAGTGGCCCAAAACCCAGCAAACTCCCCTCCATGCTCTCGGTCATTCGATCACGATCGTGTGGGCAAAAACCACACCTCTTTTGGACTCTCCTAGCTCCCTCTACCTAAAAATTAGTCCCCCTCCCCCGAATTCGCGGTCTAACCCTAGCCTTCCTCTTCCTCGCGCCGCCGGACACGTCCGCCCGTGCCGGACATGTCCGCCGGACGCGTCGCTCCGGCCAATCCCGTCGTGCC
>NW_021300636.1:0-2402 GCF_002162155.2 Triticum dicoccoides
GAATTAATTCGAGGTTATCACCTCATTTAAATATTTCAATTGTTCCGGTGCATCATCTATCTGTTCAACAATCCTTTCCAACGGTGTTTTCTTTAGTGGGCCCTAACCCACAGGTCTTTTCCCAGGATCTTACCTGACTCTTCTAATTTCCACGAAGTTATTCTCAATTCTTTTCAAGTGTGATGTAAGAATGGATTTCATCAGTCAGATGCCTTTCCAAGATCGATTTCAAATCATTTTCATTGTTGACTTAACCTCTTCACTTTTGTTCTCCCGGAGTATCTCAGGAAATTTTGGTGGTGTTTCTCGTCATCATTTGAAGACCAAAGAAGAGTTTTTTTTCCTCTAAATCTTGTCCGTTCTCTCGAAGTTTCGTGTTCTAGCTTCATGTTACCCTCTCAAATTATTCCATTTGTCAAATATTCTCCCTTACCCATCCGGAGTATGTCAGGAGTTGATTTCTGTTTCTTTTCACTGGAGGCCATCGTTCCAGAAGAAATTCTTCGTCCTCTCATTTCAGCTACTATTATCCATTTATCCCGGTGCTTCGTTCAAGTGTTCTTTAATCAGCTCATGATCTCTTTGTTCTCTTGTATCTAAATCCCCTCTAGCATATTTGTTTTTCTAACTCTTCCCGGTGATTCATTCTCTTTCGTCAGTCATTTTCGAATTCTTACGGTGGGTCGTTCAAGATTCTTTTTCCTTGATTATCTTTTTAATCCATTCGTTCTTTCAGTCCTACCGGTGGTTCATGAAGACCTTTCTCAAGTTTTGTGCTATACCTCCCTCTCAATCCTTTTCAAGAAGAATAAGTAGTATGCAAGAATCCATTGCTTGTCATCAATTTAATTTGATGAAGGATAAACATACAATAAATCTTATTCTTATTTCATCCAAGTGGTTAATCCTTTTCTTCGGAGTTTGTTCTTGATGAATAAATTCTAGTTTCAAGTGTTTTCATCTTTTCTTTTCTGGAGTTTATATTTCCTCGGCCATTTTGTCGGAACCTCCATCTAAATCATCGCAACGCTCATCTATTCATTCATCCTTCATTTTATCTCATCATCTTTTGTCACCGGAGTTCTTCATGGTGGCTCTTCATGATTTAATTCACTCCTCAAGTGTTCATCAAGATTCTTCTCGAAGGAGCTCAAGTATCTTTCTTCTTGCATATCATAGTGCAATTAATTCTCCATATTCTATTGAAGTGGAGTTTTGCATTTCTTTGTTCTTCTAAGCTATTCAATTTTTTCCGTTTGTGGCTGGTTATCACCCTATGATTTTGAGATGTTATCCGTAAGTCCATGACAAGCTTATTCTTTTCGTTGTTGATTTTCTCAACAACTCCGTTCAATCCTTTCTTCTGAGGTTGCTATCTATTTCGTTCGTGGCACAAGTTGTCATTTTCTTCTCCGTTCTTTTCAGTCAACTCTTTCAATTCTTTCCGGAGGTTTTGTGTCATGTCTTCATCAAGTATCATTCCATCCTCTCTAGCTCGTGTTCTATTCCTCCATGTTTCAGCCGGAGTGCTGCCTAAGTCCTTTCAGTCTTATTCGTTTCTTGTCTCGTTCTAACCGGAGTGGTTTCATAGTCTATCTGATTCAGTGAGCTTTCGATTCTTGTCATTCTCGTCGTTCCTCTCTTTTCTCGAGTGCTCTCGATTCTTTGCTTCTTCTCTTGAGTTCTTGTTTCACCTCATCCCTTTTTCCTTTCGTCTCGGTCCTAAGATCTCGGGACAAGATCTCTTGTTAGTGGAGGAGTGTTGTAACGCCCCGGATTCGTTGCGCCAGGTGTCCGCCAGTTATTCATCGTCGTTGCCATGTCATTTGCTTGTGTGTTGCACCTTGCCATGTCATCATATGCATTTCATATAATGTCATCATGTGCATTTCATTTTGCATACGTGTTCGTCTCATGCATCCGAGCATTTTTCCTGTTGTCCGTTTTGCAATCCGGCACTCCTATGTTCCCCGGCGCCCCCTTTTGCCTCTTTTCATGTGCGGGTGTTAAACTTTCTCGGAATGGCCCGAGGTTTGCCAAGCGGCCTTGGTATACCATCGGTAGACCGCCTGTCAAGTTTCGTGCCATTTGGAGGTCGTTTGATACTCCAACGGTTAACCGGGGAACCGTAAAAGCCTCTTTTGTTTGCAGCCCAACACCCCCTTCAAAGTGGCCCAAAACCCAGCAAACTCCCCTCCATGCTCTCGGTCGTTCGATCACGATCGTGTGGGCAAAAACCACACCTCTTTTGGACTCTCCTAGCTCCCTCTACCTAAAAATTAGTCCCCCTCCCCCGAATTCGCGGTCTAACCCTAGCCTTCCTCTTCCTCGCGCCGCCGGACACGTCCGCCCGTGCCGGACATGTCCGCCGGACGCGTCGCTCCGGCCAATCCCGTCGTGCC
>NW_021300637.1:0-977 GCF_002162155.2 Triticum dicoccoides
CCCTACCCTGCCCCCGTCGTCGCCGTCGCCCCCGCCGTCGCCGTCGCCCGCTCCCCTGCCCCGACGTGCGCCGCCCCGTCTCGCCCCCGTCGTCTCCATCGTCGTCGCCCCCGCCGTCGCCGTCGCCGTCCTCCTCACTTGGTCCGGCCGGCACAGCATTTTTTTCATTTATATATATGCTTATTTTTTTCATATGTATACGCTTGTTTTTTCATATATATGATATATATATGATGATATATATCCTTGTTATCATAATTGTTTTTGTTCATATATATATGATGATTCTTTTATAGAATATCATGTTTTTTTATAGATGATCACATATATATATATGATGTATGAATGGATGTGGATGAAATATATGATATTTTTTTGTTCATAGAACATGATGTTTTTTTATTCATAGTTTTTTTTGTTCATGAGAGAGGCGGGGACGTCGAGGGATCATAGATGTAATTTTTTCAGAATTTTCTATCGTGTATAGATCGATTTTAGACCACGGGATAGGAAAAAAGAAAATAAAAGAAGAGGAAGGAAGAACAAGAGGAGAGGAAGAAGAGGAGAAATAAATAAGAAGAGGAAAAAATAAGAAAAAGAAGAGGAGAAGAAGAAAGGAATAGAGGAGAAAGAAGAAGAAAAATAGAAATTTCAATTTTTTTCTTCTTTCTTCTCTATTCCTTTCTTCTTCTCCTTTTTTTTCTTCTTTTTTTTCTTCGATTGCTTCTCTTCTATTCCTTTCTTCCTCTCCTCTTTTTATTTCTTCTTTTGTCTTCTTATTTTTTATCGGGTATGTCGTTGTCGATATACCCCCTCCCGAGAACTTCAACACGAGGGGGGGGTCGATATACCCCCTCCCTGATAACATTATTTTCCCATGTATATGTTATGTCGCGTCGTTGTCGATATAACCCCCTCCCGGATAACTTTGACATGAGGGGCAGTCGATATATATACCCCCTCTCGACCGAGATAAC
>NW_021300638.1:0-1745 GCF_002162155.2 Triticum dicoccoides
GAACATCGAAACCAGAGGGAGGGATTTTGCAAATGCATCAGATTATTTAGAAACCTGGAATGACTCGGACAGCATAACGGCTGTAAATGCTCAGAAAAGATTTGAGACATTCACAAAAATGGTGGCATAACCACTCAGAAGCACGATATCAAGGTTTCGAGATCAACAGTTAACGTACGGAAGTAGTAGAAACTGAACTCAAGCTTAAATCCAACAATCTTATAAGTCTACGGATTAGTAACACGTGATCCTGATAGAAAGAAGAGATAGCCTAGTTCTTAATCCCCGTAGGAAAGATAAGATGACTCAGATCAGAAGGGCATAAGGTATAAGGAGTAAAAAGAGCCTTACGTTCCATCCCACAATCAATTCCCTTATATAACTAAAGAATTTCTAGACTCAACTTCGACCAGTTTGGCTTGGTGATCCTACAGGCAGTCAAGCTCTGATACCAATGCTGTCAGGACCCCGACTCAATGCCACATCGATCTAGCATGTAACACCCCGTATCACTTTGCGGCCTCACGCACGGTATTCCCACGGGTGTCGCCTTACCTTTGCCCGGGACTGTTTGCGTCTTTTGGCACACGTATATGATAGTGTCGCTAGCATCCATATGGTAAGGAGCCCGGGCTGACATGGCTAGTCGTAAACCCAAAGTGGCACAAACTTACAGGGACAGGCATCCATGACCCAAGATCGAACGTGTCGGTCATCAGCGAGTGAATCCAGGCTGTAGCACTGGGCTAGCAGGACTCCGGTGAACCGGGCTGTAGCGGGCTAACAGGACTCCGGTATTCATCGCGTGACATTTCCCCGAAGGGACAGACACAGGAACGAAGAAGGACACATGCCGGCCAGCCTAAGTGTTCCGGAGCAGTAGCAAGCTACCATGGCTCAGTGGAAACACTAGGAGACATTTCCCGGTAAGGGAGGCTACTAAGGATAAACAACTAGATAGTCAGATCCCACACATACCAAGCATTTCAACAACATACACACAATATGCTCGATATGTGCAGATACAACATGGCATCACAACATGACTCTACAACTCGAGTAATTATTCAATAGGCTCCGAGGAGCGAGATATTACAAACATGGGTCTCATGACCCAACACTCAGAGCATACAAGTCAAAGCACAAGCGGAAGCTATCATGTCTGGGTACAGACATCTATAAATGAAAAAGGCTGAGAAGCCTGACTATCTATCAGATCCTGCTGAGGGCACAAGATCGTAGCTGAGGTAACAAGCTAAACGTCGAAGACCATGCGGAAATACTAATGAGACTGAAGTCTCTCTGCAAAACATAAAATAGGCAAACGTGAGTACAAATGTACCCAGCAAGACTTACATCAGAACTATCTACATATGCATCATTATCAACAAAGGGATGGTGGGGTTTAACTGCAGCAAGCCAGCTTTGACTCGGTGGCTATCCTGAACTACGACTGCGAGTAACTTTTTTGAGGTGGCGCACACGAGTCCACATATTCACCATATCAATACACCACTATGGATCCGCTCCCGTCTCCCTACGAGAACGCCATCCATAGCACTCACGCTTATCTTGCGTATTTTAGAGTATCCACTTTCACTTGTCTATGAACTATGCAAGGGGTCCAAGTTTCCATATCCGAGGAATCCGGCTATTCGAATAGATGATGTTAACCCTGCAGGGGTGTACTTCTTCACACACGCTTCCGCCACTTACCGCCCTGTACACGTCATGTACCTCGGCAA
>NW_021300639.1:0-1249 GCF_002162155.2 Triticum dicoccoides
ACACGGAACATCGGGACCTTCTCTCCAGCGTAGCTCAGCTCCCAGATCTCCTCGATCCTTCCGTAGTATCTGTCCTTGTCGTTACCGATGTAGGATTCCATCGTTACCCCGGAGTTCTGATAACCATCGCTCTTCATGTCCTTGGCCTCGGTGTAGAATGTGTAGCCGTTGATATCGTACGCCTCATAGGTCATCAGGTTGTGCTCGGCGCCCTGTGACAAGGCGAATATGAGTTGTTCTTCCGCGGAAGAATCCTCATGTAAAGGGTACGACAGAAGCTTATGCTTGAACCAACGCGTGAAACATGAGTTGTGCTCTTTGAGTATATCTCCGTCCGTCCTCTGTTGGCCTCGGTCATTGTACGTCTTTTTAATAAAGGTTTTGTGCTCTACCAACCAAGGATCGACCACGTCTATGTGTTGTAGCGCGACTAGGTTTGCTCTTTCAAAGTAGGCGAGTCGACCCTCGAAGTCGACATGCATTTCGCGGCGACCCTCACGGTGACCCCATCCAGCGAGCCTGCCGAGGTGCCTGTTGACGGGCAGACCAACGGGGTTCTCGATGCCTAGATAATTCGTGCAGTAGGAGATGCACTCTTCGGTCAGAAAGCCCCTGGCTATGCTTCCTTCTGGACATGACATGTTGCGAACGTATCCTTTGATGACACCATTCATCCTTTCGAACGGCATCATGCTGTGCAGGAACGTCGGCCCGAGTTGGATGATATCCTCCACTATATGGACCAGCAGATGCACCATAACGTCAAAGAATGCGGGCGGGAAATACATCTCAAGCTCGCATAGTATCACCACGATCTCTTCCTGTAGCCTTCTGAGTTGCCTCACGCCAATCGACTTCCGAGAGATGACGTCGAAGAAGTTGCATAGGCCAAATAGCGTTTCACGGACGTGCGCGTCCATGATCCCACGGATTGCAACTGGAAGTATCTGCGTCATCAGCACGTGACAGTCGTGAGACTTCATCCCGCTGAACTTCTGCTTCGCTGGGTCTAGGTATCTGCTTATCTTCCCCGCGTAACCGTAAGGAAGTTTTACTCCTAGGAGGCAGGTGAAAAACTGCTCGATCTCCTCCTGACTTAGAGTGAAGCACGCGGGAGGGTAGTCATTTCCGGTCTTCTTGGCCTTTTTGCCTTTGCGACGACTTTCTGTGTCCTGCTTCGCCTCATCATCATCATCATCATCATCATCATCATCATCATCATCATCATCATCATCATCATCATCATCAT
>NW_021300640.1:0-626 GCF_002162155.2 Triticum dicoccoides
CGGGCCAGAATCGGCCAAAACTGCGAGTGTTGATGACCGACAGATAGACGCGTCCCAAGGTTCGTTAATCATGGTAATCACTCTGGGACCACAAAACAGTGAGTAATAGTCCATGAAACGGGCCAGAATCGGCCAAAACTGGCAGTGTTGATGACAGAAACGTAAACGCATCCCAAGATTTGTTAATCGTGGAAATCACTCTGGGACCCCAAAACAATGAGTAATAATCCATGAAACGGGCCAGAATCGGCCAAAACTGCCAGCGTTGATGACCGACACGTAGACGCATCCCAGGGTTTGTTAATGGTGGTAATCACTCCGGGACCCCAAAACAGTGAGTAATAGTCCATGAAACCGGCCAGAATCGGCCAAAACTGCCAGTATTGATGACCGACATGTAAGCGCACCCTTGGGTTGACTAACTATGGAAATCGCTTCGGGACCCCAAATCGGTGAGTAATAATCCAAGAGATGGGCCAGAATCGGCCAAAACTGCGAGTGTTGATGACCAACACGTAAACGCATCACAGGGTTTGTTAATCGTGGAAATCACTCTCGGACCCCAAAACAGTGAGTAATATCGATGAAACAGGCCAGAATCGGCCAAAACTAGCAGTATTGATGAC
>NW_021300641.1:0-1866 GCF_002162155.2 Triticum dicoccoides
GTTTTATCTGTTTACTAAACCGAGGCAATGCTGAGTGTTGTTGATTTTGACACCAGTACATGCCTCACTTTTAAACAGAACAGGGGATGTTGTCTTGTGAGGTGGAGAATATAGACAGTCAGTCAATAGTGCAATTGCTGATGGCATGGACCATCTAATTAATGAAATGTACCCAACCGATTAGGAGACAGGTTCATCTGCATGCTCCAACTTGATCAAGGAAGAGAGCTACACATGTTTTATGTTCTTTTACCTAAGAGAGAGCAGCAGGAGTGAGTAGCAGGAGTGAGTAGCTGGCTAGAAATGAGTTTCAGGATGATGATGTGCTACACTATTACTATGATGATAAAATAGCTAGTGTTGGTGGTAATGACTATGATGATTATTATTAGCTAGTGTTAGTGGTGATTAAATAAATAATGTTGGTGGTAATGACCATGATGATGATTAAATATCTTATGCTGGCGGATTAGATTCAAGTGGAGGCAACATGTGGTGCACATCGAAAGTACTACTAATCCAAAGTAGATCAAGTTTGGATTAGTAGTATACTTTTGACATGCACCACATATTGCCTCCACTTGAACCTAATCCATCTTCATTTAATACACTGTTATGGACATAATGATGTAAACCTCATAACAGCTGGTATCATACCAATATTTGTATGATGGCGCATAAATACACTAAAAATAAAAAAATATAAAAAAATACTAGTAGCGATGGAAAGGAAACACGCTGCAAGTAGATAACTTAGCAGTAGCGCGGTACTGAACAAGCGCTGCAGCTATTTGTACTAGCAATAGCGCGTGGCGGCACGCGTTACTGCTAAGCAATAGCTGTAGCGCCTTATTAGTAGCGCAGCTTCCCGCGCTACTAGTAGACACAAAACACGCGCTACTGCTAGGGTTTTCCCTAGTAGTGGGAGGAGCTATACCATCACCGATAGTCAACCCGTGATTAATAATAATGATCTAATTTAGGTTTTTTAGTATATATATTTAATTGTACAAGTTTAATATTTGAATTATGAACATAGGCCGGAAATGTCGTACTCGGACGACGAAAACCGCCCGACGGAGTGCGACTGGTGCCACGACAACCGAGGTATGTGCGACAGGTTCCTTGAGCTGGACAAAGATCGGCGCTTCAGCATTAAGCTCGAGGAGACCTTCGATGTTCATACGGTACGCAACGACGACAATAGTTTTTTCGTAATTAAGCACGTACGACTTCAACTATTTTAACGTGTATTTTTCATCTTTTCCAATTCGACTAGTTTATCCCATGCTATGCAAGACCTATGTCTTGGCGAGGATGGGTTTTGAAGACCATGAAAGTATGGAAACCAAAAAAATTCACCTAAGGACCCATCATGGTGTGGATTTTGAAGTAAAGTTGTACAATGCTGAGAGTGTAATCCAGTTTGGTTGCAAAAATTGGGAAGCACGTTGCAAGATGTATGGTTTTGATGAGGGTATGTTTGTCACCATGGATCTTGGTGATCCTACAATCGAGCAAGACAATATGGACATTTGGGTCCTTGTGGATACACTTCCAATTCTTCCCCCATGTGAGCTTCTCAAACATAGTTATTAAGTAATTTATATTGTTTATTTCAAAATAGTTGACAACTTATTTCCATTGACAGATTATTTTCATTCTTCAAAGAATGTGCGGAAGATGGTAGACAAAACTCACTACACCGATGGCTCCGAATTAACTTATAAGGAGAAAAATCATCTGATCGCATTTTGTACTGATCTTGAGAATTACAATATCTACAATCGAACTCCTCAACATTATGGTCAATACGTGCCACTAGTGCACGTGTTGAACTACGGTAACTACCATGGAGATCCCCTG
>NW_021300642.1:0-1027 GCF_002162155.2 Triticum dicoccoides
GTGGACTATTACTCACTGTTTGGGGTCCCGGTGTGACTTGCGCAATTAACAAACCCCGGGGTGCGTTTACGTGTCGATCATCAACACTCGCAGTTTCGGCCGATTCGGGCTCGTTTTGTGGCACTCGCAGTTTTGGCCGATTCTGGCCCGTTTCATGGACTATTACTCACAGGTTTGGGGTCCCGGAGTGCTTTCCTTGATTAACAAACCCCGGGGTGCGTTTACGTATCGGTCATGAACACGCATGGTTTTTGTCGATTCTGACTCGTTTCGTGGACTATTACTCACCGTTTTGGGGTCCCGAAGAGATTTCCATAGTTGTTGAACCCCAAGGTGCGCTTACATGTATGTCATCAACAATCGCAGTTTGGGCCGAATTTTGGCCCATTTCTTGGACTATTACTTAGTTTCGGGGGTCCTGGTGTGATTTCCACAATTTACGAACCCCGTGGTGCGTTTACGTTTCGGTCATCAACACTCACAATTTTGGCTGATTCTGGTCCGTTTCGTGCACTATTACTCGCCGCTTTGGGGTCCGAGAGCGATTTCCATGGTTGTTGAACTCCAAGGTGCACTTACGTGTCTGTCATCAACATTCATAGTTTTTGCCAATTCTGGCCCGTTTCTTGGACTATTACTCTGTTTTGGCGTCCCGATGTGATTTCCATGATTGACGAACACCGGGGTGCGTTTATGTGTCGGTTAGCAACACTCGCATTTTGGGCCGCTTCTGGCCCGTTTCGTCGACTATTACTCACCGTTTTGGGGCCCCAAAGCGATTTCCATGGTTGTTGAACCCCATGGTGCGCTTACGTGTCGATCATCAACAATCGCAGTTTGGGCCGATTTTGGCCCGTTTCTTGCACTATTAGTTAGTTTTGGGCGTCCCGCAGTGATTTCCACGATTGACGAACTCCGTGGTGCGTTTACATGTCAGTCATGCATCAACACACAATTTTGGTCGACTCTGGTCCATTTCGTGCACGATTATTCACCATTTTGGCGTCCCAGAGCGATTTCCATGATT
>NW_021300643.1:0-905 GCF_002162155.2 Triticum dicoccoides
AGTGGAGCTCACAGGGGTTGCGACGGTGGCCTCGGGGAGCTCGGGGAGGCACCGGAGCCGACGAATTTGACGAAGATGGCCGGCGGGTCCGAGGTAGAAGACGACGGCGATGGCGGCGATGCAGGGGCTCCCGCGGTGCGCTTCTCGGCGAGGAGGAAGAGGTGGTCGGGGCGGATCTCCTGGGTACTTCGGGTGGCAGTGAGGAGCACGGTGGCTACGGCGAACGGCGACGGCGACGACGAGCTCCGCTCGGGCGCGTGCAGGGAGAGAGCAGAGGAGGGAACGGGGTCCAGGGGAAAAGAGAGGCGGTCGAGGGGGTCGAGGCGTCTCCGTGGCGTCGCGAGGGAGTCGGGGAGGCTGCCACGGCGAAGCAGGAGGTGGCCGGCGCTCTTCGGGCGCGTGCCACGCCTCGCCTCTGCCTACTGGCAGAGGAAGAAGAAGACAAAGGGGGGGGAAGGAGGTGGGCTGGGCCGCGCTGGGCCGGTCCTGTTGGGCTGCACGGGTAGGTGGCCAGGTAAAACTCTCTCCCTCTCTCTTTCTTTTTTTTAATTCTGTTTTCTATTTTGCAGGTTTGTTTTGAATTTGGTTTTGAAACCAATTCAATTTATTTTGCTTCTGACAATATTTTTAGGAGCTAAAAGAATTAAAACAATGCTCCACAAAATATTTCAGAATTATTGGACCTATATTTATTTAATAGTAGATATAAATCCAATTCAAATAATTATTGATTTAATTCAAATGCCCAAATTAAATGTTTCTGAGACACCAAAAATATTGGTTTGGATTTTACCTCTTGCCAATATTTCCAGAGAATAACAGGAACATTTTCTTGGACACATTTGAGAAGATTTAATTGTTGGTTATTTTTAGAGGTTTCTGAGGCTTTGAAAATTCCTCAATTC
>NW_021300644.1:0-1156 GCF_002162155.2 Triticum dicoccoides
AGGAAACCTTGAGGAACAACTTGCAGATTAAGCTTGCGGAAAGCTTCACAAAGCTCGGGTTGATAAGGCTTGAGAATCAGACTGTTGCAATATGCTTTTCTGCTCAAAGCGTCAGCAATCACATTAGCCTTGCCTGGAGTATACTCGATACTCGGATTGTACTCTTGAATCATTTCGACCCATCGAGTCTGCCTGAGGTTGAGATTAGGCTGAGTGAAGATGTACTTGAGACTCTTGTGATCAGTGAAAATATCCACTTTCCTTCCCAATAGAAGATGTCTCCAAGTCAACAAAGCATGCACAACTGCCGCCAACTCGAGATCATGAGTGGGGTAGTTCTTCTCATTAGGTTTCAACTGGCGAGAGGTATAAGCGACAACTTTCTTCTCTTGCATCAGTACAGCACCGAGGCCTTGGAGAGAGGCATCACAAAAGACCTCGTACGGCTTGGTTTCGTCAGGCGGAGTCAGAACTGGAGCAGTGATCAACTTCTCTTTCAAAGTGTTGAAAGCAATATCACACTCCGGAGACCAAACGTACTTGACGTGCTTCTGAAGAAGATTTGAGAGAGGCTTGGCGATCTTAGAAAAGTTTTCAACAAATCTTCTGCAATAGCTTGCGAGACCGAGGAAACTGCGGAGTTGCTTCACATTCTGAGGAGGTTCCCAATTCACAATTGCAGACACCTTCTCAGGATTCACGGAAATGCCCTTGGCAGAGATGATATGGCCAAGATAAAGAACCTCATCGAGCCAAAATTCACACTTGGAGAACTTGGCGTAGAACTGATGTTCTCTGAGCTTGTCAAGAACCAAACGCAAGTGCTTGGCATGATCTTTCTTGTTCTTCGAGAAAACCAGAATGTCGTCGAGATAGACCAAAACGAATTCATTGGTGTAGGGGTTGAAGATGAAGTTCATCATGCGAGAGAACGTCGGAGGAGCGTTGGCGAGGCCAAAAGACATGACGGTGTATTCATATGAACCAAAGCTTGTTCTGAACGCTGTCTTGGGAATATCTTGCTCACGAATACGAATCTGATGATAACCCATACGGAGATCAAGCTTGGAGAATACTTGAGCACCCTTGAGTTGTTCGAACAGCTCATTGATGTTGGGAAGTGGGTATTTGTTCTTGATGGTCTTCTTGTTTACTG
>NW_021300645.1:0-1077 GCF_002162155.2 Triticum dicoccoides
GCTTCTCTTCTCGCGCATCTTTGCAGTGGACTCGGGCCAGACACAGAGCGACATCTGCACCACACCGAGCCGAGGACTTCTTCCACTCCTGCACTCGACCAGGGATCGTGTTCAAGCGGGCCATCAGCGACTCAAGGTCATTCTGAAGTGTCTCCTCAGGCCAGAGCGTCGAGTCGATGCGAGACGTGGCGGCCTTCAGCCTTGCGAGATAGTCCACGACAGCTGCAACACGAGACTCCAGTCGGAAAACATCCATGGCAACTTCGTCGTTCACCGGAGAATTGACGGGGTCAAGGTTTGGCTCCAGTCGGCTAGTTTCTTCTTCAAAGTTTTGACAAAATTCTGCAAGGGTGATCGCTAAGTCAAGGGGATAGTCGAATGGAAAAAGCCACAATTGGAAATATTTGCCAAACATGGAGGTTTACCTTCAAGCATAAGAAACAGCTTCTTGGTAAGGCCACTCAGGAAGGCCTCCAGTTTAGTTTTCTTCTCAGTCAATTTGCTGACTCGGTCGGTCAGGGCAGCTTTGTCAGTTTTTAGTCGACTGACCTCCTTGTTGGCAATCCCAAGAGCAGCTTTCAGATTGGTATTGTCTTGTTCGAGCTTGGTGACTGAAGCTAACTTCTCCTCAGCAAGCTTGATCTTCTCAGCTAGCTCAAGGTCTTTCTTCTGCTGGGCCTCCCTTACCTTGCCTGCAAGTTACAGCAAGATCAGGTGCTGAAACAAGCAAGAGGAAAAGCAGTCGTCAGGGTCTCACCAAACATACCTTCGGTCTCCTCCTTTGCCTTTGTCAGCTTCTCCTGAACCAGCTTCAAGCTCAGCTCGACTTGAGTATGTTTTTGTTCCAGCTCTGAGTAGCGAGCCACAAGATCACAAGAGTTCTGCGAAGAACCAATCGACTAAATGTCAAATATAAATCACTTCCGAGTGAAAAAGGGATAAGCACACGTTTCTAAGACTACAGCCAAATACAAGCATTCGACCGTAGTCTCGGGGACTACACCCAGTGGGTGCACTCAGCGTGCCCCCACTAATCCTGTTGAAGGCAAAGTCGACCAGTCGACCTCAAAAAAAAAA
>NW_021300646.1:0-2464 GCF_002162155.2 Triticum dicoccoides
AAAAGATTAGCAATAATCAATTCAAAGATGCAATGTTGAATAAACGCTCAACGACGGTACTGTGCTGGTCCTAGGCTAGACCGGACTAGAGACGCGAGCCTAGAACACTAATAAGGTCACGGCGTAGCACAACTAGCATCAATGAAGGATACTAAGTAGCTCTTGACAGCAAGATATAAGTGAAGATCACAACGGCAGTGAAGATAATGATGAAAAACAACTGCCAAGCAGGATATACAACAACTCTCTCTCCAACTTTCCTCTTGAAAAGTTTGAGACAATTTTCTGATAAATTCTTTCAAAGAATGCTACTAACTCAAGCTTTCCAATGCAAAAAGAATCACTCAATTCCGAGTTGATATGAGGAGTCAAAGAATTCTAAAACTGGCCTGAAAATTGGAACAAGCTGTGTTCACGAACTTCGGAGGGCAAAAAGACCTATTAAGAAGCCGATTTTGAGGTGTCAAATATTGAACTTGCTTCTACAACTATTTAGATGCGGCTCGTCGCTATCTTCAATTTGAGTACTCACGGATCCAAAACGGACTTCGTATGAGAAAGATACACCTGTTTTACTGAACAGTGCGCAAAACAGATTCCAATCCGAATTCAGGTACGAGATTGATTCTAGATAGATCCAATTTTTTTTCTTCTCTCTTTTTTTTCTCACGCTTTTTTTTCTTTTTCTTCTCCCTCTTTTTCTTTTTTTTCTTTCCTTTTTTCTCTCTTTTTTTTTCTTTATCTTCTTTTTCTCCCTCTTTCCAAGACAAACTAGATAAGATGCAGATTCGATCAGGCGAAGATGTGAGTGACCTCAACTATGATTATGACAATAAACAGTGCGTAGCACATGGTGGAAATTGGTGGATGGGATGGTGGACAGCGGATGGGATAATGATGCAGCGGCTGCGTGACTAATGTGAACAGAACTCGAAACTCTAAAGGAACTGGACACTAAGACCAGCAACTCGACACGGCGATGCAACCGATAATTCAATAATGCAAACAATGAAAAGAAAATTGCAAAGGCTCAGTCTGGCTAGGACAAAGGATGAATAGATCTAACTTTTGTGTTGTGGCTTTTTCTTGGACAATAGGTAAGAAAATAAATCTAATCTAGGAAAAACTGGAAATTCTCACCGAGCAACCTGAAAACTGATACCACTTGATAGAGGCGGGGGTGTCCCGATCTTTCGATGAGATGATAACTATCGATTTGGTGGAGACGACTTTGACGATCCGACTACAAACGTGCACAACGTTGCGCCTTAGCAATCGCTAAACCAATCTCCTGAGGTTACTGACGATGCCGAAAGCACGGTCAGCCTGACCACGAAGGTCTATTCCTGCAACCAATCGAAGAATGAGCAAGAATATGATAAAGCAATCTGAATATTGCAAATATATATGAGGTATTGATAATGGTGGGGATCCGGAAGCGGTCTTGGTCTGGTCGTTGGACACAAACGAAGTACACGAAGTTGCAATGGCTAACTTTTAACTAAACAAATCCAAGGAAAAGCTACTAGATGGATCTACTTATATAGGAGCAAGGGGTGGCGGCCAAGGAGGTGGGAGGACGTCCCAACGCAGCCTAAAACTAAATCTAGGTCGTACAAGGCCAATGGGCCCAAGTGGAGGTGATGTAACACCTTTGGACTTCTAGTTTGACTCGGATTCTGCTGCAGCATCAGATTGTTTCGTCCACAACTCAACGCTCCGGACGAATTTGAAGGTGATTCCAATTGGGTTGGAAAGTGCACGAAATCTAGTTTCCAACAAAAAAAGAATCACCCAATTCGGAGTCCGTATGAAAAACTTGTGTGCGTTTTGAGTCAGGTATGTCTGTGCAGTCGGAATCTGAATCCAGAACGTGAGAGACTTGGACTCTATCTTCTTTTGGGCCAAAAGTGACGTGAGAGAACTTTTTGGACAGCAAATAAACATCTCTTTCTTCCTTATCTTCATATGTGGATTGTACAAATGTCCCATACACCTGCAATTAGACAAAACACAAAAGTGTGTGAAGTACTTTTGTTCTGGATAACATAAATAGATTATTGAATAGTTTGCACTAGAAATCACCTGACAAATATGCATGTATGCAATATTTTTGGTCATATCCAAGGTAGTCATGTCCTCATCATTGCTACACATTTCTTTTGGCCAAAGATGAGACGGGATGTTGAGCGTTTTATTGCTCGCTGCACTACATGTCAAAAAGCTAAGTCACGACTCAATCCTCATGGTTTATATATGCCTTTGCCTGTACCTAGTGTTCCTTGGGAGGATATATCTATGGACTTTGTTTTAGGTTTACCTCGAACAAAGAAGGGGAGGGATAGCATATTTGTTGTCGTGGATAGATTCTCGAAAATGGCACACTTTATACCATGTCATAAAAGCGATGATGCTGTTAATGTTGCTGATTTGTTCTTTCGTGAAATTATTCGCTTACATGGTG
>NW_021300647.1:0-989 GCF_002162155.2 Triticum dicoccoides
CACTCGGAGGCTTAGCTGCAGCCTCGTGCTCGCCTAAGTTATAAAAATCCTACCGAGTGGTAAGCCAGCCTTCCACTCGGAGGCTTAGCTGCAGTCCAAGCACTCGCCTAAGTTGTAAAAATCCTACCGAGTGGTAAGCCAGCCTTCCACTCGGAGGCTTAGCTGCAGCCTCGTGCTCGCCTAAGTTATAAAAATCCTACCGAGTGGTAAGTCAGCCTTCCACTCGGGGGGCTTAGCTGCAGTCCAAGCACTCGCCTAAGTTATAAAAATCCTACCGAGTGAAGAGCAACCCTCTCACTCGGGGGCTTAGCTGCAGCCCAGTGCTCGTCTAAGTGGACTAAAGAATAAGTCGATTGCAGCACAGGCACCTTGCTTTGAACCTGCAAAAGACATTTCCGAGCCGAAGGCAATCGTATTCAAGCGCCAAATTCAAGTTTGAATTGATATCTAAAGGAACCGAAAGTGCTCAGGCGTCAAGCCTGTTAAGGTTTGTCGGTTACAATTCCACTCGGCATACCGAGGCAAATTTAAAGCGTCGAGCCAGAAGAAGTTTTTTACCCCTCCTATGGAGGGCTGGAAGGTGCAACAAATTCATCAAGGTCAATCCCGTCGGCGATCCGAGTGGCAGCTGCAAGGAAAGTTTCCATAAAGGATCTGAAGTCGTGCTTCTTGGTATTGGCCACCCGAAGGGCCGCCAGCTTCTCTTCTCGCGCATCTTTGCAGTGGACTCGGGCCAGACACAGAGCGACATCTGCACCACACCGAGCCGAGGACTTCTTCCACTCCTGCACTCGACCAGGGATCGTGTTCAAGCGGGCCATCAGCGACTCAAGGTCATTCTGAAGTGTCTCCTCAGGCCAGAGCGTCGAGTCGATGCGAGATGTGGCGGCCTTCAGCCTTGCGAGATAGTCCACGACAGCTGCGACACGAGACTCCAGTCGGAAAACATCCATGGCAACTTCGTCGTTCACCGGAGAATTGACGGGGTC
>NW_021300648.1:0-1154 GCF_002162155.2 Triticum dicoccoides
TTTCCTCTTCAGTTGGTGTGGGCATCACAGGAACGGTTTCCTGCGCTGCGCCACTTTCCTGCTCAAGAGGTAGTACTTCATCGAGTTCTACTTTCCTCCCACTTACTTCTTTCGAGAGAAACTCTTTTTCCAGAAAGCATCCGTTCTTGGCAACAAAGATCTTGCCTTCGGATCTTAAGTAGAAGGTATACCCGACAGTTTCCTTAGGGTATCCTATGAATACGCATTTTTCCGACTTGGGTTCGAGCTTTTCAGGTTGAAGTTTCTTGACATAAGCATCGCATCCCCAAACTTTTAGAAACGACAGCTTAGGTTTCTTTCCAAACCATAATTCATACGGTGTCGTCTCAATGGATTTAGACGGTGCCCTATTTAAAGTGAATGTAGTTGTCTCTAGAGCGTATCCCCAAAATGATAGCGGTAAATCGGTAAGAGACATCATAGACCGCACCATATCCAATAGAGTGCAATTACGACGTTCGGACACACCGTTTCGCTGAGGTGTTCCAGGCGGCGTGAGCTGTGAAACGATTCCACATTTCCTTAAGTGTGTACCAAATTCGTGACTTAAGTATTCTCCTCCACGATCTGATCGTAAGAATTTTATCTTTCGGTCACGTTGATTCTCTACCTCATTCTGAAATTCCTTGAACTTTTCAAAGGTCTCAGACTTGTGTTTCATTAAGCAGACATACCCATATCTACTCAAGTCATCTGTGAGAGTGAGAACATAACGATATCCTCCGCGAGCCTCAACGCTCATTGGACCGCACACATCGGTATGTATGATTTCCAACAAGTTGGTTGCTCGCTCCATTGTTCTGGAGAACGGAGTCTTGGTCATTTTGCCCAAGAGGCATGGTTCGCACGTGTCAAACGATTCATAATCAAGAGACTCTAAAAGTCCATCGGCATGGAGCTTCTTCATGCGCTTGACACCAATGTGACCAAGGCGGCAGTGCCACAAGTATGTGGGACTATCGTTATCAACTTTAAATCTTTTGGCATCTACACTATGAACATGTGTAATATTACGCTCGAGATTCATTAAGAATAAACCATTGACCATCGGAGCATGACCATAAAACATATCTCTCATATAAATCGAACAACCATTATTCTCAGACTTAAATGAGTAGCCATCTCGTATTAAA
>NW_021300649.1:0-856 GCF_002162155.2 Triticum dicoccoides
TTTAGATTAAAAGTTCGCCATAGCTGCAACTTCGCGTACTTCGTTTGTGTTCAACGACCAGACAAAGGCGTCACAGAACCCCACCTTGATCAATAAAGCTTTCATCTTATATTCGCAATATCCAGATTGCAATCTTAGTTTCTTGCTTGTTCTTCGTTTGCTCGCAGGAAACAGACCCTCGTGGTCAGGTTGATCGTGCTCCGGCGTGGTCAATAACCTCTCGGAGTTGGTTTAGCGATTGCTAAGGCGCGACGTCCTCGCACGTTCGTAGTCGGATCGTCAAAGTCGACTGCCACCAAAGCGATATCCATCATCTCATCGAAAGACGGGACACCTCCGCCTCTATCAAGTGGTATCAGATTTCCAGGTTGCTCGGTGAGATTTTACAGTTTTTCGTAGTTTAGATCGAGTCTGTTCTTCATACCTATAGTCCACGAAAAAGCCACATAAAAAATTAGGGTTAGTTCATCATATCCGAACCAATCTGAGCCTTTGCATAATCTTTTTAGGGTTTTGCTTTGTTGAATTTGCGGTTGCATCGTCGTGTCTAGTTGCTGGTCTTAGAGTCTAGTCTTTTAGAGTTTCGAGTTCTGGTCATAAGTTGTCACGCCGCCGCCGCACCATCATCATCGCCCCTGCCATCTACCACCACCGCTTATCCGCCACCGCTCCGAATCCGTATCCATATACCACCACCAATCCGTGTCCATATACCACCACCGATCCATATCCATATACTACCACCGCTACCACCACCGCTGCCATATACCACCACCATATATCCACCACCAATCCGAGTTCCTTGCATATTAGGTTTGTTTTCGAGATCCATCTAGATTCCGATTCGTGTTTCCTT
>NW_021300650.1:0-1886 GCF_002162155.2 Triticum dicoccoides
CCTCGCCCTCCACCGGCGATCCGCTGCAGGTTTGTTCTACCCCCCTTTTTTACTTTAGTTTCTGTTTTAGTTTTAGTTTAGTTTTATTTTCAGTTTAGTTTTAGTTTTAGTTTTAGTTTAGTTTAGTTTACTTTATTCTATAGTAGAAGGAGGAGGAGGAGGGAGGAAGAGGAGGAGGGAGAAGAAGAAAGTAGAAGAAGAAGAAGAAGAAGAAGAAGAAGAAGAAGAAGAAGAAGAAGAAGAAGAAGAAGAAGAAGAAGAAGAAGAAGAAGAAGAAGAAGAAGAAGAAAAGGAAGAGAAGAAGGAAAGGAAAAAAGAGGGCGCCCGGGGACGAGTGGTTTAGGGGTTCCTTAGTGTCGATGGAACCCTAAATAGCAAGTATCGCCGGTGCGAGATACAAGTGGTCGTCGGTGTCGAATACTACATCCATGTCCCACAAGTGACACTGACGTCCAACGTCCCAAAGAAACTGTTCTCGGCGTCGATGGCGGCTGAACACCATTGCGAATTTGTCTGGCAGCCTCTGCGATGACGATTAAAAGGCAAGTGTTGAAACTTGAAACACCCAAACTGACTCAAGTCAGTTAGGTTGTTTGAAATTTCAAAACTTGGCTTTAATCCTCACCGCAGAGGCTGCCAGACAAATTCGCCAAGGTGTTCGACTGTCATTGGCCACCAGAACTATTGTTGCGGGACACCGGGCGCCGTCTTCATTTGTGGGATGTGGATCTAATGTTCAATGCCGAGCGCCACATGTATCTCGCACCGATGATACATTCTATTTAGGTTTCCATTGACGCCAAGGAAAACCTAACCCGCTCATCCTATTGTAAAAATTTAGTTAGGTTGACGGAAGAAACAAAATTGCTATGTTATTCATCTTTCGATTCAAATGTGCAGTTATTTCGTCACTGCGAGGGTGTGGTGTTCGACGAGCTTTGCCCCTGCATTCATTGGTGAGCAAAAATGACATCTCCTCCTCCCCCCTTCATTTGCTCTGTTCGGATCTTCGTTCCGATGAAGCTTGCTAGCTATAGGTGTCAATCATCAGTATACGTAACCACTATGCGTCTCCCGTTCAAAAGGGTTACATCTATAAATATGCATGCATTTGCATATTTATAATCATGATTCTTTCGAATTGTCCAACGTTATACATGGACAGCCCGAGTATGTGTAGATTGGGTTCGTTTTCCCATATGCTTTGCTCCGGATCCGATGCAGAATTTTGTCAGTGCCTCCCTATTGTTCTCCTTGTACACATCCTCTCTGCTTATTGCCGAGACATGTATCAGGAGAACAGCGGGGAGGTGCTGCCGAAATTTTGCATCGGATCTGGAGCAGAGCATTGGAAAACGAACCCAATCTACACATACTCGGGTGGGATTAGGACCTATCTTTACCTATTAGCGTGTAGGTTGCATGGACTTAATAAAACTGACAAACTCCATTAACTGATAGATATGCATGGTTTGCTTAATTATGTATATATTTCTTGTGTGTCTAGTAGGAAGTCAATATGAGTGATCGTGCATGGATGTACACTGGTTACACTAGTCAGAAAGTTTGGACCGAGGAATGGTTAACAAAAACCAAGGGGTTTGTTAGAGCCGCATTTGCAAATGGCCAGGAATTAAGCTGGTGCCTGTTGCGACAACTATAAAAAGAGGGACGAGCTTGTAATGAGTAAAGACATGTAGAAGTTTGGTTTTACGCCTGGTTACACGGCCTGGACATTACACTGTGGGTCTGCCCAATGTGCCAGAGCCGAGGTGGTTCGTCGTCGCACCGACGAGCATGGTACCGGGATCGCAGACATGGTGCAAGACTTTGACGATGCTTGGGACTCGGATAAGGAGATGGAGGAATCTGCAAAGGCCTTCACT
>NW_021300651.1:0-1244 GCF_002162155.2 Triticum dicoccoides
GGCATGTTTCTTGGACTATTACTCTATATTGGGGTCCCGGAGTCATTTCCACAATTGACGAACCCCGGGTTGCGTTTAGGTGTTGGTCTTCAACTCTCTCAGTTTTGTCCAATTCTGACCCGTTTTGTGGACTATTACTCAACGTTTTGGGGTCCCGAAGCGATTTTCATAGTTGTTGAACCCCAAGGTGTGCTTACGTGTTGGTCATCCACACTTGCAGTTTTGGCCGATTCTGGCCCGTCTCATGGACAATTGCTCACTGTTTTGGGGTCCCAGAGTGATTTCCATGGTTGTCGAACCCCGGGTGCGTTTACGTGTCTATCGTCAACATTCGCGGTTTTAGCAGATTCTGGCCCGTTTCATGGACTATTACTCACCGTTTTTGGGCCCCAAAGAGATTTCCATGGTTGTCGAACTCCAAGGCGCGCTTACGTGTCGGTCATCAACAATCACAGTTCGGGCTGATTCTGGCCCGTTTCTTGGACTATTACTCTGTTTGGGGGTCCCGGAGTCATTTCCACGATTGACGAACCTCGGGGTGCGTTTACGTGTCGATCATCAACACTCACATATTTGGCCGATTCTTGTCCGTTTCGTGGACTATTACTCAGCGTTTTGGGGACCCAGAGCGATTTCCACGATTGATGAACCCCGGGGTGCGTTTATGTGTCAGTCGTTAACACTCACAGTTTTGTCCAATTATGACCCGTTTCGTGGACTATTATTCATCGTTTTTGGGTCCCGAAGCGATTTCCATAGTTGTTGAACCCCAAGGTGTGCTTACGTGTTGGTCATCAACACTTGCAGTTTTGGCCGATTCTGGCCCGTTTCATGGACTATTAGTCACCGTTTTTGGGCCCCAAAGCGATTTCCATGGTTGTCGAACTCCAAGGTGCGGTTATGTGTCGGTCATCAACAATCACAGTTCGGGCTGATTCTGGCCCGTTTCTTGGACTATTACTCTGTTTTGGGGTCCCGGAGTCATTTCCACGATTGACGAACCTCGGGGTGCGTTTACATGTCGATCATCAACACTCACATATTTGGCCGATTCTTGTCCGTTTTGTGGACTATTACTCGCCGTTTTGGGGACCCAGAGCGATTTCCACGATTGATGAACCCCGGGGTGCGTTTATGTGTCAGTTGTCAACACTCACAGTTTTGTCCAATTCTGACCCGTTTCGTGGACTATTACTCATCGTTTTCGGGTCCCGAAGCGATTTCCATAGTTGTTGAACCCCAAG
>NW_021300652.1:0-1799 GCF_002162155.2 Triticum dicoccoides
GGTTGGACTCTCCTAAAAAGGAAATGTATGTGAGTCATTCTATCATATAATCTTCCCAAATATAGTAGTACTCAAAAGCCACGCTGATAGTTCATGAGGAGATGTCATAGTGGGCATTGCCTTTCTCCCAACAACCCAGAGATGGGACGACTCTTTGTTATGTCTTGCTAGAATTGACAAAACGTTTTATAAAAATACAAATGTGAATAGGTTATGAATAATTAGCAAAGTATAGAAGAGAATCAAATTGAAGAATAATGGGATCCAAAAAATTACAATAGGTACAAAAAAGGCAAGAAATAATGGAGTATGTGGCACCACAAGTTGCTGCAAAGACATGGATGGCTCATTTTGTGGAGAAAAAAATGTGGCTAATTCCGATCTCAAAGCAGCAGGTTGATGCATGGTCGACGCTATCATTTCGGTGCAAATGGCCGGCTGGCAATTCTTAGTTCGCCCTGGAGCAGATGCGCCTGACCTGACCCTGTGGGAAAATCAAGGGGCTGATGTTCCCCATCTTCACCATGGCTGCGGCAAAGGCGTTGTTGAACGCATCCTGGTTAGATGCGAAGCCGTCAATGATGTCTTCGGTGGCACCGCCGGCAAGGGTGTAGAGCACCTGGTCGGAGTGTAGGAGCCCCTTATTAAGCTTGAGGTTGACGAAGTAGGCGTTGTCGAACATGTCCGGGGTCGTATCGTCCAATGGGGCCAAGTTGCTGTCGCCAGAGCCGGTTAGCTGAGGGCAGGTGGCCTTGCGCGACGTCGCCAAGGCCGGGTCAATGTTCTCCTCGCTGTAGAGCCTGGTCCTGAAGTTCTTGCACTGCGCCCGCCCTATGGTGTGCGCACCAGAGAGGGCGACCATATCGGTGTGGTTGAGCCCCTTGGCGGCGAAGCGGGTGATGAGGTCGGTGACGCTAAGTGATGGGGCAGGCAGGTCACGGTTGGCCAGTGTCTCGCTAGCCGTGTCGGAGTCCCTCCTCCCCAGAGAGACTGTCCATGACGGCCCTCCTACCTACACAAGTGAAGCCGATGAGTACTAACCTCAGTTCAAAACCGTGACACGCATGCAAACAGATTATTAATTAAAAAGGGGTTGAAAGATCATGTTAGTTCTTACCGCGACGACGGAATCGCGAGCGGCGACGGCGAGGATGTCGGCGCAGGAGACGGTGCGCTTGCACGCCTGCTCCACATTCGACTTGATTTGGTCGATGACGTCGAAGCCTCGCAGCGATCCCACGTTCCCGAACGCGTTCCGCTCGTTGCCAGCCAGCAGAACGGACGCGTCGCAGCCCTGCTTGTACGTAGCCAGGCACGGTTAACCGCTGGTGTTCAGCAAATGAAATCGATCCAAACAATAACAAGTAGTGTGTGAAGGACTTGCTTGGACAAAGCAGTCATGGAAGTGCAGCCGGAGCAGCGACGCAGCCATGCGGGGGTCGCTGCTCACGGCGGCCACCACACCGTTCTTGATGGTGGCCAGCGCCCCGGGGCACGACGCGTCGTAGAACGTCGGGGACATCTGCGCCGACGCCACCGCAGCCAGGCACAGGAGCAACACCACTGACAGAGATGAAGACGCCATCACAACTACCTGCGTGTTGGTCGCTATAGGCCGGAGAGCTATTTACTTTTGTGGTGGATGCGGATGTAATGGCCTGCATTTCATGCAGATATATATAGCTATTCCTAGGATTTTTGTGGCGTTCCATCTACTGCTAGGCGCTAGCTGTTTGATCTACATCGTGCACGGATGTATTTTGCATAGAGGCAAATTAATTAGAGTAGACATGTTTTGC
>NW_021300653.1:0-913 GCF_002162155.2 Triticum dicoccoides
CTCCTGGGCCTCCCGGGCCGGCGGCGGCGAAGTGGGCGCGCGCCCACGTGGCAGCGCCTGAGTGGCGGAGGCGGGCGGCGGCGGACGTGTCCGGCGCTGGGGCGGACGTGTCCGTCGGCGGCGGAGGATGTTTTTTTTTTGGACTAGGGTTTCGGACGGGGGAAGAAGAGATCCGAATGGAGGGGGTATAAATAGGCATAGAGGGAGCTAGGAGAGTCCAAATGAGGTGCGGTTTTCGCCCACACGATCGTGATCGAACGCTCTAGGACAAGGAGCAGAGTTTGGTCGGTTTTGGGCCAAATTTGGGGGGTGTTGGGCTGCAACACACACGAGGCCTTTTCGGTCCCTCGGTTAACCGTTGGAGTATCAAACGAAGTCCAAATGATACGAACCTTGACAGGCGGTTTACCGGTAGTAAACCAAGGCCGCTTGGCAAGTCTCGGGACAATCCGGAAATGTTTAAACCCCACACACGAAAGAAGACTAGAAATGACCACCGGAGGAGAACGAAGCGCCGGAATGCAAAACGGACAACGGGGAAAATGCTCGAATGCATGAGATGAACATGTATGCAAATGCAATGCACGTGATGACATGATAAGAGATGCACGAAAAAGAAAAAAACAACACATGGAGACAAAGACCCAACCCGAGAAATAAATATAACTTAGCGCCGGAGACGGCAAGAGTTGGAGTACAAATATGGAAAGTATATCTGGGGCATTACAACACTCCACCACTATGAAAAGATCTCGTCCCGAGATCTAGGACTGAAAGAACTCCGGGTACTCAGAACGGAGGTGATCCTCGCGTTCCCAGGTAGCTTCACGGTCGGAATGGTGTGACCACTTGACTTTGAGAAATTTGATTGACTTGTTGCGAGTCTTGCGTTCAGTCTCTTCAAGAATAGCAA
>NW_021300654.1:0-1062 GCF_002162155.2 Triticum dicoccoides
ACAAAAGTTAGATCTATTCATCCTTTGTCCTAGCCAGACTGAGCCTTTGCAATTTTCTTTTCATTGTTTGCATTATTGAATTATCGGTTGCATCGCCGTGTCGAGTTGCTGGTCTTAGTGTCCAGTTCCTTTAGAGTTTCGAGTTCTGTTCACATTAGTCACGCAGCCGCTGCATCATTATCCCATCCGCTGTCCACCATCCCATCCACCAATTTCCACCATGTGCTACGCACTGTTTATTGTCATAATCATAGTTGAGGTCACTCACATCTTCGCCTGATCGAATCTGCATCTTATCTAGTTTGTCTTGGAAAGAGGGAGAAAAAGAAGATAAAGAAAAAAAAAGAGAGAAAAAAGGAAAGAAAAAAAAGAAAAAGAGGGAGAAGAAAAAGAAAAAAAAGCGTGAGAAAAAAAAGAGAGAAGAAAAAAAATTGGATCTATCTAGAATCAATCTCGTACCTGAATTCGGATTGGAATCTGTTTTGCGCACTGTTCAGTAAAACAGGTGTATCTTTCTCATACAAAGTCCGTTTTGGATCCGTGAGTACTCAAATTGAAGATAGCGACGAGCCGCATCTAAATAGTTGTAGAAGCTAGTTCAATATTTGACACCTCAAAATCGGCTTCTAAATAGGTCTTTTTGCCCTCCGAAGTTCGTGAACACAGCTTGTTCCAATTTTCAGGCCAGTTTTAGAATTCTTTGACTCCTCATATCAACTCGGAATTGAGTGATTCTTTTTGCATTGGAAAGCTTGAGTTAGTAGCATTCTTTGAAAGAATTTATCAGAAAATTGTCTCAAACTTTTCAAGAGGAAAGTTGGAGAGAGAGTTGTTGTATATCCTGCTTGGCAGTTGTTTTTCATCATTATCTTCACTGCCGTTGTGATCTTCACTTATATCTTGCTGTCAAGAGCTACTTAGTATCCTTCATTGATGCTAGTTGTGCTACGCCGTGACCTTATTAGTGTTCTAGGCTCGCGTCTCTAGTCCGGTCTAGCCTAGGACCAGCACAGTACCGTCGTTGAGCGTTTATTCAACATTGCATCTTTGAATTGATTATTG
>NW_021300655.1:0-1560 GCF_002162155.2 Triticum dicoccoides
AACACACTAACAGGTTCTATCCCAAAACACCTAGGCAATATCACAAACATCTCTCAATTGTTCCTTGACAATAACCAACTTTTTGGCGACATTCCTCGAGAATTAGGTTATTTGGTCAACTTAGAGATCTTGTTCCTTGACAATAACCAACTTTTTGACCAAACTTTGTTTCTATTTAGAGAGAAACATGGCCCACAACGATGAGGCCGGGGGTTCGGGCGGCAAGGCATTCTGGGAGCTGTCCCAGGAGATGGAGGAACAACCTCACTTGTATGAGGCCGCCGCCTTCCCCACCGATCCTGAGACCACGGATGGTGCCGCCGAGGATGACCACACTGATGCCACCACTGATGGTGCCGCCGAGGATGCCACCACTGATGATGGCGGCGCACGCACAGATGGTAGCCAACCGAAGAGGCAACGGAAGGACCGGTGCCCGATCGTGCTCCGCACCCTCAAGGAGGAAGTTACTGAAGTGGACTCCAACGGGAATCCAACGGCGCCCGAACGAATAGTCAAGGGGTACTCGCTTCAGCTCGGGTGCATTGTCCGGAGCACCGTCTCGATCAACACCGAGAACCTGAGGCATCCTGACCGAGGGAATTTGCGCAACCTCCTCTTCACGAAGCTGCACGAACGATACAAGTTCCCCGCTGAATTTGAAAACACAAGCCTCAAAGGGAATAAAGTGAACAATGCTGCCCTCGCGAAGATGAGCAAGGCCCTGTCTACTTGGAAAAGCAATGTGAAGAGAATGATTGAGAAAGGTGAGAGTTATCGGAAGATCAAGGAGAAAAATCCTTCGATCACCGAAGATGACTACAACGACTTCAAGATCAATTGCTCGAGCACCGCAAGCTCCCAATCAAGTGAGTGGGGGAAACAAATGCGGGAGCTGAACATAGGGGAACACACACTCGGTCCCGGCGGTTACAGAGTGGCGGAGCCTATATGGGAAAAGGAGGACGCGGACCGTGCCGAGCAAGGCCTACCGCCCCGCTTCGAGAAATACAGCGGTAACAAGCAGACTAGGAACTATGTCAGGGCCCGGTACAAGGAGGACCCGATAACAAAGGAGCTTACCACGGATCCGAAGACCAGGGCGCTTGAGCTTGTTCTGGTAAGGAATACACCCCCGCGTAATTAGCTCCCTATGGTTGCATTCTAATTAATGAAGCCAAATTTCTAAATGGTTCACATTCCTTCCGCAGGCGACTGAAAGCAGTAGCGCGGAGTCGACTAAGAGCAACCCTTGGGACACCACTCTAAATAGGGGGTTGAATGTAATGAAGAACAAGGATAAGCTCAGTAAGCCGACGTCAGCTGGTCGTGTGGCCGGCAAAGGCTTGTCGACAAAATGGGGGTCATACTATACCGCTGGTGTGCGGAAGGAGAAAAAGACCAGCTCGGAAAGCCAGGCGCGAGAGGTTCAAGAACTCAAGGCACAGGTGGCACGGATTCCGGAGATTGTCCAAGAGCAAGTGGAACAACGACTCGGAGCGACGATCACCGCCCTTGTGCCTACCTTGATCTCGGGGTTGAGTGCGTGGATTGCGGGCG
>NW_021300656.1:0-870 GCF_002162155.2 Triticum dicoccoides
CACCTTCCCAAACCCCCTGCAACGCCGACTCCGACCGCACCCGAACTCCGGCCGCCGCTCACGAGCTCGCCGTCGACGACTCCGGCCACCTCAGGCCCGGCCACCACCACCGTTCGACGCGCGGGAGCAAGGGCTCTCCAACGAGCCCAAGCACAGCCTCGCCCGTGCCCTGTAGCGCGATCCCGCATCGCGCCGCCGTCTCGGGCCTCGCCGGCGTCACGTCGCCGGTGGGTTTGACCCACTTTGACCACGGCAGGACCCCCCCTGAGTCCCTGACAGGTGGGCCCAGCCCTGTAGCTAATTAGGATTAGCGCTAACCACTGTTAGTTAACCCCCTGACACTGACCAGTGGGCCCCAGCGCCCCTAATTAGTAATTAGAATTAATTTAACTCTGTTTAACCCCCCTGTCACTGACGTGTGGGCCCCACAATTCAGGTTTGACCTCAGCCAGCCACAGTTGACCACTGACGTCATGCTGACGTCATGCTGGCGCAATAATCATATTTCTGGATTTAAATTAAATCAGGAAATTCCAGAATATTATTTAAACTTCAAAAATTCATAACTTTTATTCTGTAACTCCAAATTGGACAAATTATATATGAAAAATGATCAGAAAAATCCAATCTATCCATCTGTACTATTCTCATGCATGATCAAACAAGTTAAATTGATGTTTTAAACAGAACAAGGAAAAGCACCTTAAAGGGCCATGTTTGAGTTTGAAAATTTGAATCTTTGATTCAAATTTGCTCAAACCCCTCTGGTTTTAGTTGCATTAGCCCAACACACTCATATTGCCATGTTTCATGCATGCATCATATTGTTGCACATTGTTTGGTGATGGTTGTGTATCGGTGTCCTTGCGA
>NW_021300657.1:0-829 GCF_002162155.2 Triticum dicoccoides
TCATTTTGTAGTGATTTTCAATTTCACGGTCATTTAGCTCTCTAAACAATTAGGTAAATGACCGAAAAACAACAAATGATGTCAGGACATGTTGGAAATTGATGGCGTCACTTTGAATGCTGCATACTGAACACAAAAGAAGTCCGGAGTTCAAATAAGTTTAAAAAACATTGAAGTGCCCGTGTAACAGATGAGTCCTCGTCCGAAACCCTGATACTCCGAAAGAGTTTGTCCAGTTTGTACACGAAGTGCGTCCACTTTTTTTGTGACCCACTCTACTCTTTCGCACATGCTATGTGGGTGAAATGATGATACCATGCCAAGTTTCAACATTTTTAGAGCTCATTTTGTAGTGATTTTCAATTTCATGGTCATTTAGCTCTCTAAACAATTAGGTAAATGACCGAAAAACAACAAATGACGTTAGAACATGTTGGAAATTGATGACGTCGCTTTGAATGCTGCATACTGAACACAAAAGAAGTCCAGAGTTCAAATAAGTTTAAAAAACATTGAAGTGCCCATGTAACAGATGAGTTCTCGTCCGAAACCCTGATACTCCGAAAGAGTTTGTCCAGTTTGTACATGAAGTGCATCCAGTTTTTGCCGTGACCCTCTCTACTCTTTCGCACATGCTATGCGGGTGAAATGATGATACCATGCCAAGTTTCAACATTTTTAGAATTCATTTTGTAGTGATTTTCAATTTCACGGTCATTTAGCTCTCTAAACAATTAGGTAAATGACCGAAAAACAACAAATGATGTCAGACCATGTTGGAAATTGATGAGTCACTTTGAATGCTGCATATTGAACACGAAAGAAGTCC
>NW_021300658.1:0-1868 GCF_002162155.2 Triticum dicoccoides
AAAAATGGTGTGAATCCGGTAGTACGGTTAGGCGTTGTCCGCAGCCCCCAGAGTACGGAGTCGAGCTCCTCTACCCAGTGCGTGTCAGATTTCGTAAGGGACCGCACTAGTCTGGGTTTGATGCCGCTCATTATTAGACCATTTGCTCGTTCCACTTGACCGTTGGTTTGAGGGTGATAGACTGAAGCGTAATCGAGCTTGATGCCCATATTTTTGCATCATGATTTAACCTCGTCGGCCGTGAAGTTCGTGCCGTTATCGGTGATAATGCTGTGGGGGACACCGTAACGGTGTACTACCCCAGATATGAAGTCTATCACTGGTCCGGACTCTGCCGTTTTAACTGGCTTGGCCTCTATCCATTTGGTGAATTTATCCACCATGACCAATAGGTATCTTTGCTTGTGGGTTCCCCCTTTAAGTGGTCCAACCATGTCAAGCCCCCAGACCGCGAACGGCCAGGTAATGGGTATAGTTTTGAGGGAGGTGGGTGGCATATGGCTCTGATTAGCAAAGAGCTGACAACCGACGCATCTTTGGACTAAGTCCTGAGCATATGCCCGGGCCGTCGGCTAATAAAATCCTGTACGGAACGCCTTTCCTACAAGGGCCCGGGCTGCGGCGTGGTGTCCGCCTAGTCCGGCATGAATTTCAGCCAGAAGGTCTCGCCCTTCCTCTTCGGAGATACACCTTTGAAGGACTCTGGTTGTGCTTTTCTTATAGAGTTCTCCCTCATGGACCTTGTAGGCTTTAGATCGCCGGACTACGCAGCGGGCCTCATTATGGTCTTCGGGGAGTTCCTGCCTAAGCAAGTAGGCGAGGAATGGTTCTGTCCATGGGACAATTACTGCCATTATGTCGTGGGCTGAAGGTGTTATGTCATCGGCTGAATCGCCGGTTGGTGCGGCTTGTTCCGGTTTGTTATTTCCGGACTCCTCTTCCCATAGTACGGATGGCTTGAAGAGCCGTTCCAAGAAGATGTTAGGAGGGACAGCGTCGCGTTTTGCGCCGATGCGTGCCAGTACGTCGGCAGCTTGGTTATTATCCCGGGCTACGTGATGGAATTCAAGTCCTTCAAACCGAGCTGACATTTTTAGGACAGTGTTGCGATATGCTGCCATTTTCGGATCTTTGGCGTCAAAGTCTCCATTTATTTGGGATATTGCGAGGTTTGAATCCCCGCGCACCTCTAGGCGTTGAATGCCCATGGAGATTGCCATCCGGAGACCATGTAAAAGGGCCTCGTATTCGGCTGCGTTGTTGGAGTCCGTGTACATTATCTGAAGTACGTATTGGACTGTGTCCCCGGTCGGGGATGTCAATACGACGCCAGCCCCCAATCCGGCTAACATTTTAGAGCCGTCGAAATGCATAATCCAATTGGAGTATGCGCCGTACACTTTAGGGAGTTCGGCTTCGGTCCATTCAGCGACAAAGTCAGCCAAAACTTTTGACTTTATAGCTCGCCGAGGTTTGTAAGTTATATCAAATGGTAAGAGCTCAATGGCCCATTTTGCAATCCTGCCCGTCGCGTCGCGGTTGTTTATAATGTCGTTAAGTAGTACTTCAGAGGCCACTGTTATCGAACACTCTTGAAAGTAGTGTCGGAGCTTCCGGGATGCCATGAACACCGCGTATGCTATCTTCTGATAGTGCGGGTAACGGGACTTGCAGGGGGTTAACACAGTGGATACGTAGTATACTGGTTTTTGAAGAGGGAATTTATGCCCTTCTGTCTCTCGTTCGACGACGAGTACCGCGCTTACAACTTGATGCGTTGCTGTGATGTATAACAACATTGGTTCGCCCAGGTTGGGCGCAGCCAGGACCGGATTTGTTGCCAATATGGCCTTTATTTCTTCGAGTCC
>NW_021300659.1:0-1868 GCF_002162155.2 Triticum dicoccoides
AAAAATGGTGTGAATCCGGTAGTACGGTTAGGCGTTGTCCGCAGCCCCCAGAGTACGGAGTCGAGCTCCTCTACCCAGTGCGTGTCAGATTTCGTAAGGGACCGCACTAGTCTGGGTTTGATGCCGCTCATTATTAGACCATTTGCTCGTTCCACTTGACCGTTGGTTTGAGGGTGATAGACTGAAGCGTAATCGAGCTTGATGCCCATATTTTTGCATCATGATTTAACCTCGTCGGCCGTGAAGTTCGTGCCGTTATCGGTGATAATGCTGTGGGGGACACCGTAACGGTGTACTACCCCAGATATGAAGTCTATCACTGGTCCGGACTCTGCCGTTTTAACTGGCTTGGCCTCTATCCATTTGGTGAATTTATCCACCATGACCAATAGGTATCTTTGCTTGTGGGTTCCCCCTTTAAGTGGTCCAACCATGTCAAGCCCCCAGACCGCGAACGGCCAGGTAATGGGTATAGTTTTGAGGGAGGTGGGTGGCATATGGCTCTGATTAGCAAAGAGCTGACAACCGACGCATCTTTGGACTAAGTCCTGAGCATATGCCCGGGCCGTCGGCTAATAAAATCCTGTACGGAACGCCTTTCCTACAAGGGCCCGGGCTGCGGCGTGGTGTCCGCCTAGTCCGGCATGAATTTCAGCCAGAAGGTCTCGCCCTTCCTCTTCGGAGATACACCTTTGAAGGACTCTGGTTGTGCTTTTCTTATAGAGTTCTCCCTCATGGACCTTGTAGGCTTTAGATCGCCGGACTACGCAGCGGGCCTCATTATGGTCTTCGGGGAGTTCCTGCCTAAGCAAGTAGGCGAGGAATGGTTCTGTCCATGGGACAATTACTGCCATTATGTCGTGGGCTGAAGGTGTTATGTCATCGGCTGAATCGCCGGTTGGTGCGGCTTGTTCCGGTTTGTTATTTCCGGACTCCTCTTCCCATAGTACGGATGGCTTGAAGAGCCGTTCCAAGAAGATGTTAGGAGGGACAGCGTCGCGTTTTGCGCCGATGCGTGCCAGTACGTCGGCAGCTTGGTTATTATCCCGGGCTACGTGATGGAATTCAAGTCCTTCAAACCGAGCTGACATTTTTAGGACAGTGTTGCGATATGCTGCCATTTTCGGATCTTTGGCGTCAAAGTCTCCATTTATTTGGGATATTGCGAGGTTTGAATCCCCGCGCACCTCTAGGCGTTGAATGCCCATGGAGATTGCCATCCGGAGACCATGTAAAAGGGCCTCGTATTCGGCTGCGTTGTTGGAGTCCGTGTACATTATCTGAAGTACGTATTGGACTGTGTCCCCGGTCGGGGATGTCAATACGACGCCAGCCCCCAATCCGGCTAACATTTTAGAGCCGTCGAAGTGCATAATCCAATTGGAGTATGCGCCGTACACTTTAGGGAGTTCGGCTTCGGTCCATTCAGCGACAAAGTCAGCCAAAACTTGTGACTTTATAGCTCGCCGAGGTTTGTAAGTTATATCAAATGGTAAGAGCTCAATGGCCCATTTTGCAATCCTGCCCGTCGCGTCGCGGTTGTTTATAATGTCGTTAAGTAGTACTTCAGAGGCCACTGTTATCGAACACTCTTGAAAGTAGTGTCGGAGCTTCCGGGATGCCATGAACACCGCGTATGCTATCTTCTGATAGTGCGGGTAACGGGACTTGCAGGGGGTTAACACAGTGGATACGTAGTATACTGGTTTTTGAAGAGGGAATTTATGCCCTTCTGTCTCTCGTTCGACGACGAGTACCGCGCTTACAACTTGATGCGTTGCTGTGATGTATAACAACATTGGTTCGCCCAGGTTGGGCGCAGCCAGGACCGGATTTGTTGCCAATATGGCCTTTATTTCTTCGAGTCC
>NW_021300660.1:0-1821 GCF_002162155.2 Triticum dicoccoides
TGACAAAAACATCAGCACATAAAGAGAATGCATGCAGGAGCAACCAACCGTCAAGTTCTATAGCAAAGATTCTTCATAGTTCAGAACTATAACATGATGCTGAAGGCAAAATAATAGATAATTGATGGTAGCAGAGGTACTCTTCTACCATCCAGAATGTTCAGTTTTACTGGCAGCCGTAAGAAGAACAAGTAAAAATAAAAGACAAAACTCATGCATAACAGATACTACTCCAATGGCGATAGGAGCTGTCTACCCACATACAACCAAAGTACTGAATTCTTTCTGAAAACATGTCAAACTCAAGGAACTAAATTACGTGCTAAGATTTGTAACAATAGCTGAAATAAAATAACAATGCATGGCAAGAAAACTGTGTGGCTCTCGATGGCTCTCGGTTTATATATAAACCGTGTTGCTGGCCTCGGCTCTCGGCTTACATACATGGGACACATGGCCATACCGTTAACACCCTGCTGCTGTCATGTTGCTTTATCGAACCAAGAGCCTCGTATAAGTACTTGGCTATAGAAAAAATAAGATTTTTCTCCATGTCTCTTGCCTTATACCTGATAAGCTGGTCCTTACTAAGCTGTGTAGTGTAAGCTGGGACTTCTACTCGGCTTATATATAAACCGAGCTCAAATCGGCATAAGTCAAGTGTATTGGGTATTCAAGGAACTGCGCCTGACAAAAACATCACCACAGAAAGAGCAGGAGCAATCATGTCAACTGCTGATCAAACTTTTAAACTTGGAAGGAAGGAAACATGATCCAAAGAGGAAGTTTTTCATAGCTTCGCAAAAAGGATTTAGCGTTGTGTCTTTGCCTTCTATTAAGACATGTTCAAAGTTGTCCCATGGAACATCTGTTTCTCACCAAAGGCCTCCTATTATGGGAACCTAACGGTCACATTTTGATCCAAAGACGCGAAACAAAGTCTAAGAATCATTCCTTGGTTTTATTTGCCATGAGCATAACTCCTATATATTGTCCAGTTCTTTTGGAAATGAGAAAAAACTGGGAAATGGCACAATCTACATGTATATATGTATTCCCACTTGCGCTACGCCTTTTGCATATTTTCACGGTGGTTGTTCAAGCTGCCAGTGTAATCTTAGAGAAAAATGTGTTGTGGCAAATCATGTGGTCATAAGCAATTTGAGAATACAGATATCTAGAAATATTTCACATCAATGATGACTAGGAAAATGTGATCACATCACTGTTCCAACAGCCTAAAACTAGAAGTTCCTTTTGCGCTAAAAAGAAAGTGGAAAAAAATTTGGATTGTTTTTCACAAGTAACATAGGCAGGTATTTTCTCAGATAACTAAAGGAAAAGAAATTAACCCTTGAAACAATCTAACGCCTTCTTAGGTATCCGTTTTTATGGCAAATAAAATCAAGGATTTCAACAAAGCCGTAAAACTAAGTATTTGGCTATAGAAAAACTAAGAAGAATACCAAAGAAGGCCTTAGAAAAACTAAGAGCCTCGTATATAAGTATTTTTCGAGTTGGAGCATCCATAAAATTATGACATCACAGTTTAGATCATTGATTAGTTATGCAGTGAGATATAAATGGTGTTGGACTGAACACCCAAAGAAGCATCACTGAATTGCTGGATTTAACATATTAAGAGTTAATTAATCCACGTGAATAGGAGTAGGCAGAATTCTACATTTCTAACCACACAAACAACATTGAAATCGCTGGACTTTCCATGTGATCTAAGAGTTTGCATAAGAAAAAAACATTGACTAGTATAATTTTCACCATGTAAACTTAAAATCTTTATCCAGGCAAAGAGGAACCAGG
>NW_021300661.1:0-1355 GCF_002162155.2 Triticum dicoccoides
TTTCAGATTCATCAATGTTTGCCACAAAATAAATCAGGATTTATTGAAATATTTATTCAAAATGAGATAGGACTTCCGAACACTTTTTTGATGAATGTAAATGGCATGTACGTATAGATGCTGTTTTGCTGAACATTTTCATATCTTATTTGCATTTTTTGTAGTTAGTATGACTTCGTTATGAAGTTTTTAAAGTGTTGGCCAAACGGTCAAAGGGCAAAAGCACAAATGAAGTAAACGATCTTGGACAGAAACGGGGTTTTTTTGAATTTAGGGTCAAATCAAACGGATGTGACACAACTAAGGGCTCAAATATAATTGTCCCTATTTTCTTTATCATTTTTTCTCGTTTGTTTTTTTGGTTGAAAATAGTATGCGAATACAAAAACAAAAATGTTATGAATTTGAAACAAAAATCCACACGAATTCAGAAAAAAAAATCCAATTAAAAAATTTGATGGAATTTAGAAGAAATACAAGATTTGGAAATATAAAGATACAATCCTTTTTTTTTGTGTGCTGACATCGCAACTCGCAAGTTATTTGCGAAGCAAAACACCATGCCCCCTTGGTGCTCATGGGACAGCTGACCACAATGGTTTAGTTTTGTTTTTACCTGTGGTTTGCCTCAGTTTTTCTTTCCTTCATTTTTCTTTCAGTTTTTCGTGTTTCTTTTCGGTTTTCCTTTTTATGTTTTTATTTTTAAGTTCATTTTATTTAAATATCATGAATATTTTATAAAATTCATTAACATTAATAAAACTGTGTGAACATTTTTTACTTCTGGGGGCATTTATTAAAACAATTCTGCTGTTCCGGAAGGGTGTCTCTAGAGGCAGGCAAAATGCTTCGCTTCACTGGCTTTTTTTATTCATTTTGATGACAAGTATTTTCGGACGGAGTGAATAGTACATACTTACCTCACCAACCAAACATGCCCCTGCTCTTACTGTATTAGTTAATCCATGCCACAGACTGTCTTTGTCGTCTCGTCTCGGATGAATCACATGGTTTGCCACTAGTTAACTACTCTCTCCGTTCCAAATTACTCGTCGTGGTTTGAGTTCAAATTTGAACTAAAACCACGACGAGTAATTTGACCTCAAATCACGACGAGTGATTTGAAACGGAGGGAGTAGGTACTAATGCACCCAACAATTGCTTAAGCGACCCTCACAGAAAGCTTGCAGGATGATTCACTCTGCTTTTTTGTTCTATATCGTTTTTTTTAATATCAAAAGAAAATGCACAAAGTTAAAGATGTACGACCATTTCTTCATTGACGATTAGCTAGCCTTAAACACCACTAGCCTCTGAATTTTTGGGTGTGCCGGTGTGCCTAGATCCACTGCGTT
>NW_021300662.1:0-1171 GCF_002162155.2 Triticum dicoccoides
CGGTCTTCGTCCCTTATCCTTGCCCCTCCCAGCTCCACTACAAAGACGATTGTACATTGCTTTGGCCGCTCCCTCTCAACTACGGAGACGAGTTTAACGCGGTTTCCACCCCTCCCTCTCAACCGCACCAGTGCACGCTTGCCGCGCCACAACGCCGACGCTGGACCCATGAATCGTGAGCACCCAGCTATGACTTACCGCACTCGTGCAAAATAATAAAACACGGTAAATATATTACTTACACGTGCGTTTTGTTTTGCAAGCGGCGCGAAAAAAATTAAAAAGGGAATGCAACACGAGGACTTCCCAGGAGGTCACCCATCCTAGTACTACTCTGCACAAGCACGCTTAACTTCGGAGTTCTGATGTGATCCGATGCTTTAGTGCTGGTATGATCGCATCCGACATGTTACCCCGGTCTTCGTCCCTTATCCTTGCCCCTCCCAGCTCCACTACAAAGACGATTGTACATTGCTCTGGCCGCTCCCTCTCAACTACGGAGACGAGTTTAACGCGGTTTCTACCCCTCCCTCTCAACCGCACCAGTGCACGCTTGCCGCGCCACAACGCCGACGCTGGACCCATGAATCGTGAGCACCCAGCTATGACTTACCGCACTCGTGCAAAATAATAAAACACGGTAAATATATTACTTACACGTGCGTTTTGTTTTGCAAGCGGCGCGAAAAAAATTAAAAAGAGAATGCAACACGAGGACTTCCCAGGAGGTCACCCATCCTAGTACTACTCTCGCCCAAGCACGCTTAACTTCGGAGTTCTGATGGGATCCGGTGCTTTAGTGCTGGTATGATCGCATCCGACATGTTACCCCGGTCTTCGTCCCTTATCCTTGCCCCTCCCAGCTCCTCTACAAAGACGATTGTACATTGCTTTGGCCGCTCCCTCTCAACTACGGAGACGAGTTTAACGCGGTTTCCACCCCTCCCTCTCAACCGCACCAGTGCACGCTTGCCGCGCCACAACGCCGACGCTGGACCCGTGAATCGTGAGCACCCAGCTATGACTTACCGCACTCGTGCAAAATAATAAAACACGGTAAATATATTACTTACACGTGCGTTTTGTTTTGCAAGCGGCGCGAAAAAAAATTAAAAAGGGAATGCAACACGAGGACTTCCCAGGAGGTCACCCATCCTAGTACTACTCTCGC
>NW_021300663.1:0-1817 GCF_002162155.2 Triticum dicoccoides
ATGGGTTGAATTCATTGAGACTTTCCCTTATGTCATTAAACACAAGAAGGGAAAAGAAAATGTTATTGCTGATGCATTGTCTCGTCGCTATACTATGCTTTCACAACTTGACTTCAAAATATTTGGTTTGGAGACCATCAAAGATCAATATGTGCATGATGCTGATTTTAAAGATGTAATGCAGAATTGTAAAGAAGGAAGAATGTGGAACAAGTTTGTTGTTAACGATGGATTTGTGTTTCGTGCTAACAAGCTATGCATTCCAGCTAGCTCCATTCGTCTTTTGTTGTTGCAGGAGGCGCATGGAGGAGGATTAATGGGACACTTTGGCGTGAAGAAGACGGAGGACGTACTTGCTACACATTTCTTTTGGCCAAAGATGAGACGGGATGTTGAGCGTTTTATTGCTCGATGCACTACATGTCAAAAAGCTAAGTCACTGATGAGGACATCAATACAATTGTTACACCCACAGCCCCTGCTGCTATACATACTGGACCAATTACTAGAGCTCGTGCACGCCAACTAAATTACCAGGTACTTTCGTTTCTTGGTAATGATTCTAATGTTCATGAGAATATGATGCTGCCTAAATTGGATACATTTGTTTTGCTTACAAATGAAGGGCCTAGCTTGGAGAAGGATGAACATTGGAGCAAGAACAAGCATGGAGATGATGGCATGCGCAAGGCGAACAAGAACGGAGTTACAAGTGATGATTTCAGGACTTTGAAGCCACCATAATGGGTGCATGAAGCCTTGGACGAAATATACAAGATGCCACTTCCTAAATTTCGTCCCGAGGCTATTTTAGGTGCTGCGTCACCTTATTATTGGGCCAGGCCCATGTAATTTCGAAATACATAAGTATAGGCTATTTTTAGAGTCCGTATGTGTGGGGAAACAAGAGATAGGGTTGATTTCGGACCCCTCCAATAAGGGCCACGAAATTCCCCCCTCTTCCTCCATATATACAGCCCTTAGGGCATCGTTTAGACTTTGGGTTTTGTTTAGATTAAAAGTTCGCCATAGCTGCAACTTCGCGTACTTCGTTTGTGTTCAACGACCAGACAAAGGCGTCACAGAACCCCACCTTGATCAATAAAGCTTTCATCTTATATTCGCAATATCCAGATTGCAATCTTAGTTTCTTGCTTGTTCTTCGTTTGCTCGCAGGAAACAGACCCTCGTGGTCAGGTTGATCGTGCTCCGGCGTGGTCAATAACCTCTCGGAGTTGGTTTAGCGATTGCTAAGGCGTGACGTCCTCACACGTTCGTAGTCGGATCGTCAAAGTCGACTTCCACCAAAGAGAAATCCACCATCTCATCGAAAGACGGGACACCTTTGCCTCTATCAAGTGGTATCAGATTTCCAGGTTGCTCGGTGAGATTTTACAGTTTTTCGTAGTTTAGATCGAGTCTGTCTTCATACCTATAGTCCACGAAAAAGCCACAAAAAAAAATTAGGGTTAGTTCATCATATCCGAACCAATCTGAGCCTTGCATAATCTTTTTAGGGTTTTGCTTTGTTGAATTTGCGGTTGCATCGTCGTGTCTAGTTGCTGGTCTTAGAGTCTAGTCTTTTAGAGTTTCGAGTTCTGGTCATAAGTTGTCACGCCGCCGCCGCACCATCATCATTGCCCCTGCCATCTACCACCACCGCACCGAATCCGTATCCATATACCACCACCAATCCGTGTCCATATACCACCACCGATCCATATCCATATACTACCACCGCTACCACCACCGCTGCCATATACCACCACCATATATCCACCACCAATCCGAGTTCTTTGCTTATTAGGTTTGTTTTC
>NW_021300664.1:0-960 GCF_002162155.2 Triticum dicoccoides
TACATGATTTAATGCATATAAAGTTCTACGTCCTCGTAATAGTGTTCTCCTTTAGGATGGAGGACTTCCCTGCTGAACCATCCAGCTAGTTCCTCTTGAAGTGGTCGGAAGCGAGCTTCTGGACTAAGCATCCACCGGAGGTTATTCCTCTTAGCATTGGTATCACTCGGAACCCGCTCAGAGGTGTATCTCCGGATCATCTCACAGACATAGTATCCACATAGATTGGTCTCCGGTGGCTGAATATCCCCAGCATTCTTAGCCTTTAACATTTTGAATTCTAGCTCTTTTTTGAATTCACCGACCTTTGTATCTACGAACCGTCTCCAAACCCTACGAGGCAAAGAAAATTAAATGAACAAGAGAGTTATTAATTAGTTACTTGATATTAGGAAATGAACGAAATAGGCCGATCGATATAGAGCGCAAATGGATGAAAATAATTACTTCTGCAGCATTCTTCTCATGCCGCCCCAAAGCTTTGGATCCATATTCACAGAGTCGTGGACGAGGCATTCTGAGGTGTTAACTTTAATTACTAGCAGAATCCAGTGGAACCTGCGGACACGATACATGCACAATACGTCATGCATAACTCATCGATTAGCCGGCCACATACCATGCATGGAGTAAACAAAAGAGAATGTGCTCAAGACAGAAACACTCACTCAAAATGGTAAGGAAATAGAATATCACTTTTGAGTTCCTGCTTTGTAAGAAACTGCCACAGGTCTGCCTCCACGTCGGCGGGGTAACGCTCCAACACATGTCCATTAACGATGTGTGGGTCAATGAACCCAACATCATGGATGTTCCTTACTCTGCATTCCTTAATCTTCATTCTGCATGTATAATAGCGGACACAACAATATAGTTAGGACATATATATAGTGCAGGCAATATGAACGAGATGGGGTAGAAATTAATAAATCACTTACAGAACGTAGCAACTGATGATAG
>NW_021300665.1:0-1086 GCF_002162155.2 Triticum dicoccoides
TATGGACAATATATGTCCTATGAGTTTCCCTAAATTTTGTCAAATATTTTTGAAACAGTAAAGTAATTTTTTCCTATTAAAGACCATTTCTGGCCTTAAGAAAAAGCCTTTAAATAAAATAGAACAGTAACTTTTAAAATTATATTTTTGTGGTTCCTGGGCATCCTATATCTAATAGGAGTCTAATATATTTTTGGAAAGATTTTTACTGCCCTTAATCAAGTACTTGTAGTGCAAACCTCAATTCAGGGGTTTTTGGAAAACTAATTTTAGAAAATACTTTCTGGCCAAATTATTTTTGTAAGAAAACTCCATATAGCACTATTCACATGGCATGGTCATTGGTCAGGAGCTTGGGGGTAAGGAGGTGGAATATAGAGGGCAGAGTAGTTGACTTCAAGAAGCACTTGAAAGAAACACAGAGAGAAAACCAACTCCAAATAAAAGCCAAAAAAAATGCAAAAAGTTTTTGTTGGTCCAAACTTTCATGCTTTAATAATGAAAATGAAATGTTACAAAATGCAGGGTGTGACAGACCTACCCCCCTTACAAGAATCTCGTCCCCGAGATTCCTAAACTAGGCTTAAAAGAGATACGGAAATTCGGATCTAAGGTAGACTTCACGCTCCCAAGTTGCTTCTGCTTCAGTGTGGTTGCTCCATTGGACCTTGAAGTACTTGATGGTGCGGCTTCGAGTGCGTCGTTCAGCCTCATCCAGAATGCAGATGGGCCGCTCACGATAAGTCAAATCAGGTTGAAGATCAATGGCTTGATGATTGACGTCCTTGTAGAGGTCGGGCTTGTCTGGAACTTGGAGACACTTCCGGAGTTGTGACACGTGGAACACGTTGTGCACATCAGAAAGTTCAGGTGGAAGTTCCAACTGGTAAGCCACCTCCCCTCGTCGCTCAGTGATCTTGAAGGGCCCAATGTATCTCGGAGCGAGCTTTCCCCTGACATGAAAGCGCTGGGCTCCTTTGAGAGGGGTGACCCGGAGATAGACATGGTCTCCAACTCGGAAGTTTATGTCTCTGCGACGTGAGTCCGCATAGCTCTTCTGCCTTGACTTGGCAGACTTCAGACGCT
>NW_021300666.1:0-1323 GCF_002162155.2 Triticum dicoccoides
CAAATAAGAAATTGCAACACAACTGCAGATTTCAAGAAGTGCAATTTCATCAAATTTAGTATTAGATAGTAGATACTGACAGTCTGACAGTTATATACCAATTTTCTTCTAAAAAATACCTCATGGTTTTGATGATTGTACTAACAAAGAAAAAGCAGGCATTATTAGATATGAAATCTGGAAATCTTTTCAGTTCTATTTTTGTAATGACAGGAAATATTGTGGTCACTTTTCTCATCCCTTTTAACATGATGTAGTGTAACAGAACATATCTGCATAGAAACCATATACTATAACAAGCCATTAAGCCCTTTGAGAAGAAGACCTTGTTCATATTAAACAGCCACAAAGTTGAACAACAACAGATAAGGTAAAGCCTCAGATGAAAATAAACATAGAGGATCAACAGAAGGTTCCAGTCTGCAGATTCCACCAATTCCAATGGTTCTTTCCTTCCACCGTCCAAATTTCAGTGAAACGTCTCCACCTTCGACACAACAGTGATTCTCAAAATTGACTACGCAGACCCCAAACATGATGTTCCTACTCTTTTCATAGAGACAAGGACATTAGCAACAAAGTAGTGGCTTTTCTCCGGGTGTTGGAGAAAGCATAGATGATCCTTCCATTTACAGTAGCAAGGACAATTGTACAACAAGACGATACCACTAGGGCAGGTTCCTTGAATCCTCAACATGACAGAAACAACCTTCTACTTTGAAGCCTCCTCTTTTGATCAGATTCAAATCATCACCCTTTCTAGCAGCAGCAGTAGTAACTAGCACTAGAATCACATTGTTCCGCACTTCTTCTTGTTGTGTTTGTTGCTGGGTAGAAGAAGCTTTGGTGGGCTGCTGCTTGTCTTGGTTCTCATCGAAACAACCCAGCTGCGCGAAATCCTCGATCGACTTGACATGAACCTGCAAAGGAAAGACAATATTAATAAATCACAACTCTACTAGATTGTTAAGTTGGGTGGGATGTAAAAGCAAATCTTCTTCTAAGTGCAATATACTTAGTGCTGCTATATGAGTGTATAAATATTTGTTGCTATATAAATGTGAACAAAATTCGTGCTTGTATATGATATTCTGCCATGAAGAAAGAATAGATAGTGTGGGTCTGACCTTGTTTAATTTCTGCAATTCTTGTATATGATATTCTTTGGTGTGTATTGCATTCTCATCGTGGTTTTGATCACAGAACAAGAAGGGAAAGGGCGACTGAAGTACCTACTGCAGCAGACAGAAGTATTTGCCCACTTTGCAGAAGGAAGCCAGGCTAAAGAGAAGAAGCCACGTGGAAGGTGATTCTTGGTTATGT
>NW_021300667.1:0-1272 GCF_002162155.2 Triticum dicoccoides
TTGTTGATAATGATGCATATGTAGTTAGTTCTGATGTAAGTCTTGCTGGGTACATTTGTACTCACGTTTGCCTATTTTATGTTTTTGCAGAGAGACTTCAGTCTCACTAGTAGTTCCGCTTGGACTTCGACGTTTAGCTTGTTACCTCAGCTACGATCTTGTGCCCCGACAGGATCTGGTAGATAGTCAGGCTTCTCAGCCTTTTTCATTTCTAGATGTCTGTACTCAGACATGATAGCTTCCGCTTGTGCTTTGACTTGTATGCTCTGAATGTTGGGTCGTGAGACCCCTGTTTGTAATATCTTGCTCCTCGGAGCCTATTGCATAAATACTTGAGTCATAGAGTCATGTTGTGATGCCATGTTGTATTTGCACATATCGAGCATATTGTGTGTATGTTTTGAAATGCTTGGTATGTGTGGGATCTGACCATCTAGTTGTTTATCTTTAGTAGCCTCTCTTACAGGGAAATGTCTCCTAGTGTTTCACTGAGCCATGGTAGCTTGCTACTGCTCCGGAACACTTAGGCTGGCCGGCATGTGTCCTTCTTCGTTCCTGTGTCTGTCCCTTCGGGGAAATGTCACGCGATGAATACCAGAGTCCTGTTAGCCCGCTACAGCCCGGTTCATCGGAGTCCTGCTAGCCCAGTGCTACAGCCTGGATTCACTCGCTGATGACCGACACGTTCGATGCTGGGTCATGGATGCCTGTCCCTGTAAGTCTGTGCCACTTTGGGTTTACGACTAGCCATGTCAGCCCGGGCTCCTTATCATATGGATGCTAGCGACACTGTCATATACGTGTGCCAAAGGCGCAAACGGTCCCGGGCAAAGGTAAGGCGACACCCGTGGGAATACCGTGCGTGAGGCCGCAAAGTGATATGAGGTGTTACATGCTAGATCGATGTGGCATTGAGTCGGGGTCCTGACAGCGTTGGTATCAGAGCTTGACTGCCTGTAGGATTACCAAGCCAAACTGGTCGAAGTTGAGTCTAGAAATTCTTTAGTTATATAAGGGAATTGATTGTGGGATGGAACGTAAGGCTCTTTTTACTCCTTATACCTTATGCCTTCTGATCTGAGTCATCTTATCTTTCCTGCGGGGATTAAGAACTAGGCTATCTTTTCTTTCTATCAGGATCACGTGTTACTAAACCGTAGACTTATAGATTGTTGGACTTAAGCCTCGTTTCAGTTCCTAGTACTTCTGTATGTTAATTATTGATCTCGAGACCTTGATATTGTGCTTCTGAGTGGTTATGCCACCATTTTT
>NW_021300668.1:0-1069 GCF_002162155.2 Triticum dicoccoides
GATGATGGAGATCATGATGATGGAGATCATGGTGTCATGCCGGTGACAAGATGATCATGGAGCCCCGAAGATGAAGATCAAAGGAGCTATATGATATTGGCCATATCATGTCACTACACTATTTGATTGCATGTGATGTTTATCATGTTTATGCATCTTGTTTGCTTAGAACGACGGTAGTAAATAAGATGATCCCTTACAACAATTTCAAGAAGTGTTCTCCCCTAACTGTGCACCGTTGCTACAGTTCGTCGCTTCTAAGCACCACGTGATGATCGGGTGTGATGGATTCTTACGTTCACATACAACGGGTGTAAGACAGTTTTACACAGCGAAAACACTTAGGGTTAACTTGACGAGCCTAGCATGTACAGACATGGCCTTGGAACACGGAGACCGAAAGGTCGAGCATGAGTCGTATAGTAGATACGATCAACATGAAGATGTTCACCAATGATGACTAGTCCGTCTCACGTGATGATCGGACACGGCCTAGTTGACTCGGATCATGTAATCACTTAGATGACCAGAGGGATGTCTATCTGAGTGGGAGTTCATAAGATGAACTTAATTATCCTGAACATAGTCAAAAGACCTTTTGCAAATTATGTCGTAGCTCGCGCTTTAGTTCTACTGTTTAGATATGTTCCTAGAGAAAATATAGTTGAAAGTTGATAGTAGCGATTATGCGATCAGTAGAAAGCTTATGTCCTTAATGCACCGCTCAGTGTGCTGAACCCCAACGTCGTTTGTCGATGTTGCGAACATCGGACATACACGTTTTGATAACTACGTGATAGTTCAATTAAATGGTTTAAGTAGAGGCACCAAAGACGTTTTCGAAACGTCGCGGAACATATGAGATGTTTCGAGGGCTGAAATTGGGATTTCAGGCTCGTGCCCACGTCAAGAGGTATAAGACCTTCGACGATTTTCTTAGCCTGCAAACTAAGGGAGAAAAGCTCAATCGTTGAGCTTGTGCTCAGATTGTCTGAGCACAACAATCACTTGAATCGAGTGGGAGTTGATCCTCCAGATGAGATAGTGATGTTTCCCCAAAGTCATTGCC
>NW_021300669.1:0-1114 GCF_002162155.2 Triticum dicoccoides
CTGAAGACCATCCGGGATGCGAGCCAGGCAGCTTATGACGCCAGTTCTGCCCTCCAAAGCAATGTCCAGGTCAGTCGACCACTGTTTGTTCTGTTGGATATGCTACCAAAAACTTTTCTTTTCCGGAATTTATAGTAGTCACCCAGTGGGTGTGTCGAATAAACTCCGTGTTAGCGGGGGCACGCTGAGTGCACCCGCTGGGTGTAGTCCCCAAGGCTAAGGTCGACTGCTGGCAGTCGGCCTTAGGCTTTATGATGTCAATCTTTCTGCCAGTCGACTGGTCGACTGGATTTCGTAAACCGGTGGGGGCACGCTGAGTGCACCCACTGGGTGTAGTCCCCAAGGCTAAGGTCGACTGCTGGCAGTCGGCCTTAGGCTTTATGATGTCAATTTTTCTGTCAGTCGACTGGTCGACTGGATTTCACAAACCGGTGGGGGCACGCTGAGTGCACCCACTGGGTGTAGTCCCCGAGACTATGGTCGACTGCTTGAAGTTGATCACAGTCTTAGAGAATGCTCTTTTTTTTTTGAGGTCGACTGGTCGACTTTGTCCTCATCGGAATTAGTGGGGGCACGCTGAGTGCACCCACTGGGTGTAGTCCCCGAGACTACGGTCGAATACTTGTATTTGGCTGTAGTCTTAGAAACGTGTGTTTTTCCCTTTTTCACCCGGAAGTGAATTATATTTGACATTTAGTCGATTGGTTCTTCGCAGAACTCCTGTGATCTTGTGGCTCGCTACTCGGAGCTGGAACAAAAACATACTCAAGTCGAGCTGAGCTTGAAGCTGGTTCAGGAGAAGCTGACAAAGGCAAAGGAGGAGACTGAAGGTATGTTTGGTGAGACCCTGACGACTGCTTTTCCCCTTGCTTATTTCAAAATCTGATCTTGCTGTAACTTGCAGGTAAGGTAAGGGAGGCCCAGCAGAAGAAAGACCTTGAGCTAGCTGAGAAGATCAAGCTTGCTGACGAGAAGTTAGCTTCAGTCACCAAGCTCGAACAAGACAATACCAATCTGAAAGCTGCTCTTGGGATTGCCAACAAGGAGGTCAGTCGACTGAAAACTGATAAAGCTGCCCTGACCGACCAAGTCAACAAATTGACTGAGAAGAAAA
>NW_021300670.1:0-1270 GCF_002162155.2 Triticum dicoccoides
TTCTCAAATTCACGGCGGCAACTTTCACCAAATGCACGTGTATAAGAGGAAGTCACTACCTTCATCCAAACATATGCTTCATGAGCTAGCATGAACAAATGCTTTCGAAAGTTTCCAACACTAACTCAATGTTCAACAAAATCATGGAGGAGATAAGGATGTTGTCAATGGGCTCAACAACAATTCATCTAGGTTTCCTTTTAAAAGGAATTCCATAGTTAAGTGAACACGGTGATAGCATTGGTCAGACCAAAGATGTAATGGTGTATGCTCGAGGGATCAACCACGAATAAGACAACATTACGAGCATCGTTGGTACTGATTTGATTTGACGATAGCCCACACTCAAATCAAAGGATTGATAAGACAATAGGTTCAGCAACTGATCACAAGGACCAATCGATGAAGATATCATCTTTCTTCAACACACACTACACAAGAATATCCCTTTGGAACGAACTAAGTCAGGCAAGCTTTTATCTTCCAACTCTCCAAGTTGTTGTCTAGCTTAACCAACTAGCTCAGGGATATCTAACACCGATTCTTGGAGAGAAGGTGGTTCACAAGAAACCAACTTGATCACGGGCTCAACATAACGGTCAGGTGACGACCTGGTAGTACTTCCGAGAAGATCTTCGGAAAATCACGAACCACCGATATGTTACTAAGCTCGAGAACAATCTCGCTTTTGAGGGCAAGACGATATGATCAAATGAGTGAGGACTTGACAAGATCCTAACTCATCAATCGAAGGGTGCACCGAAATAAGGACTAGGTAGCACGATCAGTCTTAGAAGGATGATTCAAAAACCAACACGCTAAGAATGAAATTATTGTCCCTTAACTACCAAGCAACGAGGTTGCTAGGCATATTGATTTCACACATCACAATTCATTTGTCGGTATTCCGGTTGCATCAACACGGAACCGAGGAATGAAAAAGGATGGCGAGAAGTATCACTATGTCAAGAATTCACAAAAGGTGGTGCAATTCTCATGAAATTCCTGTCATAAAGAAGGTAATACTTCAGGGTAGAGCAGACCAGAAGCTGGATTGTAACTTGATCTGCGGAACACAACTACTTTGACCCAATCCTAAATATGGATGAGGTACTGGAGTTTGTTTCTCCTAGTCATTCAGGACGGAATGGCTTGACGGGCCACAAGAGTAATAGGCATCGACAAACGAACGCGCGCATACTCTTGACTATCAATTGATAGACGAAGGTCAGTAGACAACTAAAGAGGGACAACTCAAAGGAACATATAA
>NW_021300671.1:0-1633 GCF_002162155.2 Triticum dicoccoides
AGAAAAATTCAAGGAATCCATCTGTACCACTTTCATGCATGTTAGAACAACTTATAGCTGCTGTTTAGCACAAATCAATTAAATGGCATTTGAATAATCACATATGGAGTTTGAATTTGAATCTTGTATTCAAACCAACCCCATTTAACTTGTTGCTAGATGCATTAGCCCAAAACACATTCATTTTGCCATGTCATGATCATGCATCATATTGTGCATTGCATTGATTGTGTTCCCTTCTGTGTTGCCGGTATTTGTCCCCTCTCGATAGACGTGATACCGATGATGTGATCGTTGACACTGATGAAGACTCAATGTTATCTTCAGAAGTGCCAGGCAAGCAAAACCCCCTTGTTCATTCCGATAAAATCCCACTCTCTCGCTCCTGCTCTCTTTTACTGCATTAGGACAACAACGATATACTTGTTACTTGCTGCGGTAGCTGAACCCTTTATCCTCTGCATGACCTGTCATTGCCACAGTAAGTAGATGAAACCCACTAGCATGAGTAGGAGTTGTTTGAGCCCTGTTGTGCCTACTCATTCATGCTTGTTTGTCATGCCTGCTACTGCTTAGAGTTGTGTCAGGTCTGATTCATCGGGGATGAATCAGAGGCGTGTGAACATGTCCCAATGTGTGTGAGCTAAGTGTGTGAACACGATTTGGTAAAGGTAGCGGTGAGAGGCCATGTAGGAGTACATGGTGGGTTGTCTCATTGCAGCCGTCCTCAGGAACTGAGTTCTATGTTTGTGATCCATGACCAGCTACTACCACACATTGGAATGCTTAAGTGCCCCTCTCGACTTATTAATCAACATGATCTCTGTCCAGGAGTTGCAACTAGTTTCTGGTGTTTGTAGGTAGTGTTAGTAGTCTACCAAGTGGCACCCGGTACAGGTGGGCTTGGGACGGACTAGGCACAGTGGCCCGGTGTACCAAGTGGCACCCGGTTGGTGGGCTTGGGAACCCTGCACACATCGTTTGGGGCCGTAAGCGACACCCCGGCCGGATCTCCTTGCGGATGGAACCCGAATAGGCGATAAACCTGGACTAGAGACTTGTTCGGTTAGTCAGGTCATGGCCGACTTCCTCGCCCGGCTTCCGCTTGAAGGTTGCCGAGGTACATGACGTGTACAGGGCGATAAGTGGCGAAAGCGTGTGTGAAGAAGTACACCCCTGCAGGGTTAACATTATCTATTCGAATAGCCGGATTCCTCGGATATGGAAACTTGGACCCCTTGCATAGTTCATAGACAAGTGAAAGTGGATACTTTAAAATGCGCAAGATAAGCGTGAGTGCTATGGATGGCGTTCTCGTAGGGAGACGGGAGCGGATCCATAGTGGTGTATTGATATGGTGAATATGTGGACTCGTGTGCGCCACCTCAAAAGGAGTTGCTTACAGTCGTAGTTTAGGATAGCCACCGAGTCAAAGCTGGCTTGCTGCAGTTAAACCCCACCACCCCTTTGTTGATAATGATGCATATGTAGATAGTTCTGATGTAAGTCTTGCTGGGTACATTTGTACTCACGTTTGCCTATTTTATGTTTTTGCAGAGAGACTTCAGTCTCACTAGTAATTCCGCGTGGTCTTCGACGTTTAGCTTGTTACCTCAGCTACGATCTTGAGCCC
>NW_021300672.1:0-1555 GCF_002162155.2 Triticum dicoccoides
GCCAAGGGAGGATTCCCCGACAAGGGAGCGTTCTCCGGCAAGGGAGAAATCTCCGGCAAGGGACAGTTCTCTAGCAAGGGACGGTACCAGCGACCCCCCGGTGGTGGAGCCCATGACCGAAGAGCCCAGCACAGGTAATCCTCTTGCTTGAAAACTTCCCTTGGGTTCTTCTTTTTCTGATTTTCTTTCTTGGATATTTGCTTGACTTTTCTCCTTCTTCCGGCCTTCAGATCCACCTTCCACGGAGCCGATGGAGACCGAGGCCACCGGCGAGGAGAACGCGCGCGGCAACACCGACGACGCCGCCGCCACCGAGGAAGAAGCCGGCGCTGATGATCCCGCCGGCGAAGGGGCCGCCAAAGCTGCCACCGCAGGAGCTGGCGAGGGATCTGGCGATCGCACTGACGGCCCTGAGGCCGCAGGAGCGCAAGGCGCTACACCGACCGCCGATCCCTCCGCCGCTGCTGCAGCGCCAGGCTCCGAAGAGCCCCAGCCCGGCGCCTATTTGAAGGCCGGCAAAGGCATCTTCATCAAGCTCCCCTGGGCTTCAAGCTCCAAGGCGCCGATCGAAGGAGAAGTATTTGATGGGGAGGTGCTTGCCTCCGCTGGGCTGACGCTGGTTGACGCGCCGAGCAGCAGCAGCGGCGAGTCTGAGGAGGAGGAGCTGCTGCGGAAGCTGGTGTCACTCTACCGCGCCCGACAAGCCAAGGTGGAATCCCGGGAAGCGCTTGTCGCACAGGCGGGAGTGGATATTGAGAAGCATGCGGAGGAGCTCCGGAGTCGCAACTAGGAAGCCCTCCGATCCATCGCAGAGGAGCGGGCGCAACTTGCCGAGGCGAGGAAAGCCTTTCTCCTCGAGAAGGCTGAAGCTGAAGAGCAACAGCGGCTTGCCATTGAGAAGCTGTTTGCGCGGGAAGGCGAGTTGGCGCAGCGGAAAGTCAATCTTGACAGCCATGAGGAGGAGCTTGCCTCGCGCGAGCAAACTTTCGGCGGGGCCCTCAAGGAGGCAAAGGATGCTGCCGCAGCTGCCGAGGCCGCCAAGAAGGAGCTGGAGACGAAGGTGGCGCAGCTGGAGGCCGATCTCAAGACGAGCGGCGAAGAGCTTGCCGCGCTCAAGCGTGAGCGCGAGAAGGATGCACTCGCCCATTGCGAGCTGCAGGGTCGTCTCGTCGAGAAGGGCAAGGAGCTGAGCGCCCCCAAGGACTCCAACGCTGATCTTGAGTTGAAGCTGGCTACTTTGACCAAGACGCTGGATGGCGCCAGGGAGTAGGAGCTGGCCTTGAAGAAGGAGATCAAGGCCAACGAGGAGCTACTGGCGACTGCTGCCGCCACCCAAAACACCCTCAGGGAGACTGTGGAACTCTAGACAGAGGGTCTCGTGAATATCGCCGCAGTCATCGACAGGGAGCTGGAGTAGCTGGGGATGGAGGACTTTGGGTATTCCTCCGATGAGAACCTCCAGCCCAGCGCCAAGCTCACCTTGTTCTTCAAGGGCGTGGCGACAGCCCTCCAGCGACTCCGGGAAAGGATCCCAAAGCAGTTGGCCGACGAGTCA
>NW_021300673.1:0-2006 GCF_002162155.2 Triticum dicoccoides
AACCTATGCCTTGGAAGATGGATGACAAGCCCGCATCATCAACAACACCTCCACCGTCTCCTCCAACAAAGAAGAATTGAGTATCTGGGTATGGGCACTCCACTTGACAACTGCCAAGCTTGGGGAGTGCCCCAGTATCGTATCACCATCACTTTTATATTTACCATTTTCCTTAGTTCGATCTTATTAGTAGCATTTTGATCTAGTAGAATAAAATTTATGGCATGATCTAGTTGTGAGTTTTGCTTTATTATCCTTCTATGTAATCGAGTCTGTGAGCTATATAATAAAGATTAGTGTTCAGTCAAGGGCTTGATTATCTTGCCATGATCCTAAGTGAATAAAAGAAAGGAGAAAGAAATAAAAAGAAACAAAGAGATCATATGGATCTCATGGAGAGTAATGAGCTCACATAGAAAAAGTATGATGAATAAAAGTTGTTGAGAGTTGACAAACATAGTTTTGGTCATCGTTGCAATTAATAGGAAGTAATAAAGAAAGATAGGTCTTCACATATAGATATACTATCTTGGACATCTTTTATGATTGTGAGCACTCATTAAAATATGACATGCTAAAGAGTTGACATTGGACAAGGAAGACAACGTAATGGGTGATGTTTTCTTACATCTGAGATAAATTATATTGTCTTGGATCTTCCAACATGTTGAGCTTGCCTTTCCCCCTCATGCTAGCCAAATTCATTGCACCAAGTAGAGATACTACTTGTGCTTCCAAATACCCTTAAACCAGTTTTGCCATGAGAGTCCACCATATCTACCTATGGATTGAATAAGATCCTTGAAGTAAGTTGTCATCGGTGCAAAGCAATAAAAATTGCTCTCTAAATATGTATGATTGATTGGTGTGGGAGAAATAAGCTTTATACGATCTTGTGATGTGGAAGTAATAAAAGCGACGGACTGCATAATAAAGGTTCATATCACAAGGGGCAATATAAAGTGACGTTCTTTCGCATTAAGATTTTGTGCATCCAACCATAAAAGCGCATGGCAACCTCTGCTTCCCTCTGCGAAGGGCCTATCTTTTATCATTATCTTCTACCTTATGCAAGAGTTATGGTGATTTTCACCCTTCCTTTTTACACTTTATCCTTTGGCAAGCACAGTATGTTGGAAAGATCCTGGTATATGGCTAATTGGATGTGAGTTTTCATGAACTATTACTATTGACATTACCCTTGAGGTAAAACGTTGGGAGGCAAGACTATAAGCCCCTATATTTCTCTGTGTCAGCAATTGTGAAAGATTATATGATAGTTGAGTATGTGGACTTGCTGAAAAGCTCTTATACATTGACTCTTTCCTATGTTATGATAAATTGCAATTGCTTCGATGACCGAGATTGTAGTTTGTTAGTTTTCAATGAAGTTTATGATTCATACCTGATATTGTGATTGAATTATTACTCTAGCATTAGAGATCATATGACAAAAATTATATAAGTTGCTGTTATAAGAATGATCATGATGCCCTCATGTCCGTATTTTATTTTTATCGACACCTTCATCTCTAAACATGTGGACATATTTTTCGATTTCGGCTTTTCGCTTGAGGACAAGCAAGGTCTAAGCTTGGGGGAGTTGATACGTCCATTTTGCATCATGCTTTTATATCGATATTTATTGCATTATGGGCTGTTATTTCACATTATGTCACAATACTTATGGCTATTCTCTCTTATTTTACAAGGTTTACATAAGAAGGGAGAATGCCAGCAGCTGGAATTCTGGGCTGGAAAAGGAGCAAATATTAGAGACCTATTCTGCACAACTCCAAAAGTCCCGAAACTCCACGGAACACCGTATAATAAATAATGAAAAATCCTCGCCAAAGATGAAGACCATGGGGCCCACACCCTTCTCATGAGGGTGGGGGGCGCGCTCTGCCTCGTGGGCCCCCTGGTGGCTCTCCGATGACCATCTTCTCCTATATGAAGTATTTCGTTAAGAAAAAAAGAAGAAGCAACCTTTCGGGACGAAACTC
>NW_021300674.1:0-798 GCF_002162155.2 Triticum dicoccoides
ACTTTTTTGGGTCCCCGGAGTGATTTCCACGATTAACGAACCCCTGGGTGCGCTTACGGGTTGGTTATCAACACTCGCGGTTTTTGTCGATTCTGACCCGTGTCGTGGACTGTTACTCACCGTTTTGGGGCCCCAAAGCGATTTCCATGGTTGTTGAACCCCAAGGTGCGCTTAAGTGTAGGTCATCAACAATCACAGTTTGGGCCGATTCTGGCCCGTTTCTTGGACTATTACTTAGTTATGGGGGTCCCGAAATGACCCCGGGTTGTGTTTACGTGTCGGTCAGCAACACTCACAATTTTGGCGAATTCTAACGTGTTTTGTGGACTATTACTCACTGTTTTTAGGTCCCGAACTGATTTCCATAGTTGTTGAACCCCAAGGCGCGCTTACGTGTCGGTCATCAATACTCATAGTTTTGGCTGATTCTGGCCCGTATCATGGACTATTACTCTCTTTTTTGGGCCCCCGGAGTGATTTCCACGATTAACGAACCACGGGGTGCATTTACGTGTCGGTCATCCACACTCACAGTTTTGGCCGATTCTGGCCCGTTTCTTGGACTATTACTCTGATTTTGGGTCTCGGCGTGATTTCCATGATTGACGAACACCGGGGAGCATTTATGTGTCGCTCATCAACACTCGCAGTTTTGGCCGATTCTGGCCCGTTTCGTGGAGTATTACGCACTGTTTTAGGGTATCGAAGTGATTTCAACGATTCACGAACCGCGGGGTGCGTTTACGTTTCGGTCATCAACACTTACACTTTTGTCCGATTCTTGCCTTTTTTGTATAC
>NW_021300675.1:0-1410 GCF_002162155.2 Triticum dicoccoides
ACAAAACTGTGAGTGTTGACAACTGACACATAAACGCACCCCGGGGTTCATCAATCGTGGAAATCGCTCTGGGTCCCCAAAACAGCGAGTAATAGTCCACGAAACGGACAAGAACCGGCCAAATATATGAGTGTTGATGATCGACACGTAAACGCACCCCGAGGTTCGTCAATCATGGAAATGACTCCGGGACCCCAAAACAGAGTAATAGTCCAAGAGACGGGCCAGAATCAGACCGAACTGTGATTGTTGATGACCGACACATAAGCGCACCTTGGAGTTCGACAACCATGGAAATCGCTTTGGGGCCCAAAAATGGTGAGTAATAGTCCATGAAACGGGCCAGAATCGGCCAAATCTGCAAGTGTTGATGACCAACAGGTAAGCACGCCCTGGGGTTCAACAACTATGAAAATCGCTTCGGGACCCCAAAACATTGAGTAATAGTCCACGGAACGGGTCAGAATTGGACAAAACTGTGAGAGTTGAAGACTAACACGTAAACGCACACCGGGGTTCGTCAATCGTGGAAATGACTCCGGGACCCCAATACAGAGTAATAGTCCAAGAAAAGGGCCAGAATTGGCTAAAACTGTGATTGTTGATGACCGACATGTTAGCACACCTTGGGGTTCAACAACTATGGAAATCGCTTTGGGGCCCCAAAACGGTGAATAGTAGCCCACGAAACGGGTCAGAATTGGACACAGCTGTGAGAGTTGAGAACGGACACATAAACGCACACTGGGGTGCATCAATCGTGGAAATCGCTCTGGTCCCCAAAACGCTGAGTAATAGTGCATGAAACCGCGAGTAATAATCCATGAAACAAGAATCATTTTGGGACCCCAAAACGACGAGTAATAGTCCATCAAACGGGCAGAAACGGCCGAAACCGCGAGTGTTGATGATCGACATGTAAGCGCACCTTGGAGTTCGATAACCATGGAAATTAGTCCGGGACCCCGAAACGGTGAGTAATATTGCATGAAACGGGCCAGAATTGGCCAAAACTGCGAGTGTTGATGATCAACACGTAAACACACCTTGGGGTTCAACAACTACGGAAATCGCTTCGGGACCCGAAAATGATGAGTAATAGTCCACGAAACGGGTCAGAATTGGACAAAGCTGTGAGTGTTGACGACGGACACATAAACGCACCCCGGGGTTCATCAATCATGGAAATCGCTCTGGGTCCCCAAAACGCTGAGTAATAGTGCACGAAACCGCGAGTAATAGTCCATGAAACGAGAATCGCTTTGGGACCCCAAAACGGTGAGTAATAGTCCATGAAACGGGCAAGAAACGGCCGAAACAGCGAGTGTTGATGATCGACACGTAAGCGCACCTTGGAGTTCGATAACCATGGAAATCACTCCGGGACCCCGAAATGGTGAGTAATAGTGC
>NW_021300676.1:0-3291 GCF_002162155.2 Triticum dicoccoides
GATTGCTTGGATTCGGCCGAAGACCCCCATGGCCATTTACTCATGGGCCAGTTCGGACAGCTGATGCATATACGAGGAAGATTCCACAAAACTTGGTGATCAAGACAAGGACTCTTCTCCACCGGCGTATTTGACTAGGACTCTTGTTATCCTAGGCCTCTGGTACATTATGTAAGCCGAGGCCGGGCTAGTCGATAGGGACATGCTAGATCATTATGGCATTACTCATCATACCTCTAGGGTTTAGACCACAACATATGATCTCGAGGTAGATCAACTATGTAATCATACACATCGAATACAATCAAAAGCAGCATCTAGGGTATTATCTCTTCGAGAGAGCCCGAAGCTGGGTAAAATCATGTGTACATGTTACCATTGATCCTAAGACACGCAGCTTGGGACCCCGTACCCGAGATCTACCGGTTTTGACACCGACAGCCACATCAATCCTTAACCTTGGTAGGATTTCTGGATTGATCACCTTCTGAGAGATTGCATTGAGCAATGCACATAGCTTCAAAATGGCTAATCGAATGTTTTCCGGTAGAAGCCCCCTCAATGCAACCGGAAGCAGTTGCGTCATAATCACGTGGCAGTCATGAGACTTGAGGTTCTGGAACTTTTTCTGTGGCATAGTTATTATTCCCTTTATATTCGATGAGAAGCCAAATGGGACCTTCATACTGAGCAGGCATTCAAAGAAGATTTCCTTCTCTTCTTTGGTCAGAGCGTAGCTGGCAGGACCTTCATACTGCTTTGGAGGCATGCCTTCTTTTTCGTGCAAACATTGCAGGCCCTCCCGTGCCTTCGGTGTATCTTTTGTCTTCCCATACACGCCCAAGAAGCTTAGCAGGTTCACGCCAAGGTTCTTCGTCATGTGCATCATGTCGATTGAAGAGAAGACCTCTAGGTCTTTCCAGTAGGGTAGGTCACAAAATATAGATTCACTACTAGGGAAAAGCGCGTGCAACACACACTACTGCTAATACACATAGTAAGGTGTACTAGTGAGGCGCTATAGCTATTCCTTAGCAGTAGCGTGCCACATACGCTACTGCTAATACACATATCTGCAGCGTGTGTTATTTCCAGTGCTACTGCTAATATAACTAGTAGCATCGTGTTTCCGCTCTAGCGCTACTAGTATATTGTTTTTCATTTTTTTAGTGTATTTATACGCCGTTATTCAAATTTTGGTACAATACCAATTATGAGGTTGTTATATCATTATTTCCATAACAGTGTGTGAAATGAAGGTGGATTAGGTTCTAGTGGAGGCAACATGTGGTGCATCTTGAAACTTTACTACTAATCGAAACTTGATCTAGTTTGGATTAGTAGTACTTTCGATGTGCACCACATGTTGCCTCCACTCGAATATAATCCGCCAACACAAGCTATTTAATCATCATCATAGTCATTGCCACCAACACTAGCTATTTAATCATCATCCTCATAGTGTAGCACATTATCATCTTCAAACTCATTCTAGCTAGCTAATCACCACCAGCACTAGCTACGGTAGCTATCTAATCACCACCAACACTAGCTAATAATAATCATCATAGTCATTACCACCAACACTAGCTATTTAATCATCATAGTCATAGTGTAGCACATCATCATCTTCAAACTCATTCTAGCTAGCTAATCACTCCTGCTGCTCTCTCTCAGGTAAAATAGCATAAAACATGTGCAGCACTCCTGCTTCAACATATTGGAGCATGCAGATGAACATGTCTCCTAATTGTGGGTTGTGCTTCTGATTGCTGCCCCCTAGTACTTCTCTGCGATCCTTCACAATTTTGCTCCAGTCTTTGACTATTAAGACTTGCTCATTTTTAGAAACTCCGAATGCAATGTAGGATATCTTGGCCGTAAGCTAACCATTGCCATGCGACCTTTAGTTTCGATCCAATGTGGCACAACATTCATCGGGAGTCCCTGCTGAAGAACATCGTAGTAACATACTGAGCAATGAAGTTTAGCTTAAAAATAATGTATGCAAAAGATGCACTGAGGAAAAATAGTAAAAATCTTACCATCTTTCCTAAATAGATGTGACTGTAGTTCAATACGAACACTATTGGTCGCACGTTTTGAGTACTAAGATTTTCATGTCCAGGAAAATAATTTGTCTTGACAGCATCAAGATCCTCAAGCCATCAAACATAATGACTTATCTCCTCACAGTTTAGTTCAGCCCCAGAACAGTGGTAGGTCATGTCTACCAAGCGCCGGACTGTTTGCTTGAATCGAAATAAGTTGTCAATAGAAATTAGTTGTCAACTATTTTTGAATAAATAATATCGAAGACACAAATATGGTTGAGAAACTCACATAATGGTAGAGCTGGAGGTGTCTGCACATCGACCCAGATGTCGATATTACCTTCAATATCATCTTCCGGGCGAATATCAAAGGTGATAAGCATATCAGGCTCAAATGCATAAGCCTTGCATAGTGCTCTCCAAGTTTTGCATTCAAAATAGGTGTAGGTGTCTGCATTGTATAATTTTGCATCGAAAGTATAACCATGCTCGGTCCTCAAGTGAACTCTCTTTACCTCCATAGTTTCCATAGGACTGAAACCAATCTTATCCAAGACAAAAATTCATGCATGGCAGGGATACTCTAGTAGAATAGTAAAAAATTAAAATTATAAGTTGAAGAAAATCAAGCAGAAGTCATGCTTAATTACAAAAAAGACTTGTCGTTGTGACTTACTGTATCCACTTCGAAGGTCTCATCCAGCTTGATGCTGAAGCGCCTATCATCAACTAGGAAATTTTTGTCGCACAAGCCGCGCTCGTCTTCGCGGTATTCGCACATACCAAAATCCTTTTCGTCGTCTGACATTTCCTATGTTCATAGTTGAAACATTAATTGAAAATCGATCGAAGGCAACTACCAGGAAAGAGAAGAAGGAGAAGCGACCCCCACGACAACAGTCGGCATTCTTCCTCTCTCAAATATATATATGGTGGACACTCTCCCTCACTAAAAGACACACAATGAGCTGAAACAGACCTAAAGTCAACTCGTTCCATATATCAAGCAATGACATAGAAAAAATGCCCTATGTTTTGCCGAAATATCATTGAATTCCCGTTCTGGCAAATCACAAGCACTCGATATGCCCTACATTGTAGCACATGACCTTTGCTAAAGACATGACATATCGAGCGCCTGAAATTTGCCGGGACGGAAATGAATCAACATTCTGGCAAAACATAGGCCACTCGAAATGCATCATCATTATCATCTATATTTAGAATGCATCATCAG
>NW_021300677.1:0-22216 GCF_002162155.2 Triticum dicoccoides
ATCTTTTTGGAGAGGCTGTTCAAGCCATCCGTAGTATGGGAAGGGGAACCCGGCAATAACATCCCGGACCCAACCGCACTGCCCGATACCGAACACTCTGACATAATCGGAGGCTCTGTCACCGAAATAACATCTTCAGCCCATGCCATAATGGTCGTCATCGCCCCGTGGACAGAACCATTCCTGGCCTACTTAACTAGGCAGGAACTACCTGAGGACCAAAATGAGGCACGCTGCATAGTGCGGCGATCCAAAGCCTACAAGGTCCATGAGGGAGAGCTTTATAAGAAAAGCACAACCGGAGTCCTTCAAAGGTGCATCTCCGAAGAGGAAGGGCGGAATCTTCTGGCGGAAATTCATGCCGGACTCGGCGGCCGCCACGCTGCAGCCCAGGCCCTTGTAAGCAAGGCCTTCCATACAGGTTTTTATTGGCCGACGGCCTGGCAGACGCTCAGGACTTAGTCCAACACTGCGTTGGTTGCCAGCTTTTTGCAAATCAAAGCCATATGCCACCCACCGCCCTCCAAACAATCCCCATTACCTGGCCCTTCGCGGTCTGGGGGCTTGACATGGTTGGACCCCTTAAAGGGGGAACCCGCAAGAAAAAATACTTGCTGGTCATGGTGGACAAATTCACCAAATGGATAGAAGCCAAACCTGTTAAAACGGCCGAATCCGGACTAGTGATAGACTTCTATCCGGGGTCGTACACCGTTACGGCGTCCCCCACAGCATCATCACTAATAACGGCACGAATTTCACGGACGACGAGGTAAAACTCTGGTGCAAAAACATGAGCATCAAGCTCGATTATGCTTCCGTCTATCACCCGCAAACCAATGGTCAAGTCGAACGAGCAAATGGTCTTATTATGTGCGGCATCAAACCCAGATTAGTGCGGTCTTTAAAGGAATCTAACACACACTGGGTAGAGGAGCTCGACTCCGTACTCTCGGGGCTGCGGACCACGCCGAATCGCACCACCGGATACACACCATTCTTTATGGTATACGGCGCAGAGGCAGTTCTGCCCTGCGATATAATCCATGACTCACCTCGAGTGCGCATGTACGAAGAAAGAGAAGCCGAGCTCGATCGGCAGGACAGTTTGGACGCCTTGGAGGAGGAGCGTGACGTGGCAAAAGCCCGTTCCGCATTCTATCAACAGCAGGCTCGAAGGTACCAAAGCAGAGAAGTACCGACCAAAACTTACAATGTTGGCGAGTTAGTTCTACGCCTGCCGGATAAGAAAAGGGACAACTCCAGCCCAAATGGGAGGGTCCCTTCATTATTGACCAAGTCCTGACTGGTGGAGCGTACCGTCTGCGGGATGCATCGGACAATCGACTCGACCCGAACCCATGGAACGCGTCCCGACTCCGAAGATTTTACGCCTAGCGCCAGACTCTGTGTTCGTCTCCTTCCTCTGTCCATTTTTTATATACTTTCTGTCCTATATTTCTCTCCTTCCCCCCTTTCTTTTCTATCACAGCCTTTAAGGGCCTATTTGTGCCTCGTTTGCACACAACTGACGCGCTATCCGCGCTCATTATCCCTGGGGGCTTCTTTAACAGAAGCTTATTTATACGGGCTTTATGCCCAACACATGTGTTATACTTCCGCATGTACCTTTTATTCACCATTATATGCATCGATATGACTTAAGTTTTGGCCAAGATGGGTTGCCTGGCTCTTGTATTTATGCCCTACGTTCCCATTAATTCGGCTAGGGCATAAGGGGAGCACCTCTGTGATTATTACTGCCGGCTCTGCCGGATGTGTACCTTAGACTGGATGAAGCCGAAAGCTAGCGTTCTTAAGGGAATATTCGGTCGATGAACAAAAGGTGTTTTTCTTTCTTTATATATATGTGCCCCCAGATGTTTTTTCTGCGTCTCTTTTCGCAGTCCGGACATGCACTTTAGGACATGCGTCCCAGGGAAAGGAACCCCTAACGAAACTATTCTCCCTGGAAGATGTTTCTTACTAACCATGTAATATAACATAACTAGTTGGGAACTTGTCTGTTCAAGCACTAATGACCCCTACGCCTGGTCTCCATGCATGCCCCAGTTCTTACATAACCGAGAGGGTATTCGGATTCACTCCGGACTATCGGGTCCGGGGGTCGAAGCGAAAAGGTCCGCCATGACAAATTATCTACAATCTGGCTAGAAGGCATTATACATGTCACTTTAAATTACATAGTCAATTTGACTGGCTAAATTCCTCTTCTATACCATCCAACAAGTTGTCTAATATACAGTCCTGTTGGGAATACTTTGCGGCCAATTCTACCTGGCTATACACTAAGCTCACGGGGATCTCCTTCCCATCGGGCCCCACAGGTCCAACCTCGGCCATGTGGTTTGGGTCAGCCTTCGTGTACTGCGTCTTCACCATGGCCCAGGATTCCCTGGCACCTTGACGGCAGGCCGGTATCTTCCATAATCGGAAGCGCCACCGCGCTCCCTTAAGCTTCTCCGTAAGCTCTCCAAGGCCTTCGGGCAAGGAGACGGATGGCTATAAGGCATGGGCAACACCTCGCATCACCTGTCGAACTCGTTCATACAGTTGTGACAGCTCTGGTAGAAGATCACCCGCAGACCCGGGCATTTCATCCGTGGGACGACCCGTCAGCACACCTACACACATAACTCTGTTAGCGGGCCTCTTCGCCGAACTCTTCTTAAAGTTCGTTCAAGAACTTACTAAAAATGCCGCGTCGAAGCCGACGATTCTCCTTTACGGAGTCCGCCAGCTGGGCATGAACATCCTTTAGTTCCACGCTCAGCTGTTGGCATCCTGGAGATTATTTTTCTCCTGCCTAACCCTCGTAAGCACGCTCTCACCAGCGTTTAGCCGGCGTAGGAGATGCTGCTCATTCGGATTTCCTCCGGCGCCTTCTGCAATATTTATTGTCAGATTCGCACATATGCCGTATTATATGCGGTACCTATCACTTGAAATATGTACTACCAGAGGGGGTCTTCTTGGACTCCTCTTCTGCTGCTAGTGTGGCCTAAAGTTGGGCCTTGCACTTTTCCAACTCCTGAGACAATTGGGTATTCTTCTCTGTAAGAACCTGCACAAATAATGATCCTTAAATCAGCTATGCCAACTGTTTCAACTCTCGGGGGCTACTGCTATACATAATCATCAAACTTTCTTACCCGTATGTCCTTTACATACTGCTCCGTGGCTCTGGCTAGACCATTTTGAGCAGCACGGAGGTACGCATCTCCCGAGTTGAAGGCGTCGAATGCCTCTCGGGAGAAACAAGCTTCACGAAGAACAGTCCGGCGATGCCTGTGGTTCATGGCACTTTCCACCTTGGAATTTGTGGCGGACAGTCTGTCTGCATCCTTTGTCGGAGGAGCTTCCGGCACGCGCTCCGTATTCACTTCCGCTTCCAGACCCGGGCTTGGAGCCTGCCAGTGGAGGCGCAATTGGAAACCTCTCCGGATATAGTCTGGCGAGTGTTCTTTTTCCTAAAGAAAAAGCACGGGCGTTAGTATGCCTCCGAAAACGATATCTTGGAATAGGACGGCGTGGCATACCGCTGCACCGGTGTCTCAATCCGGACTGCACGTCTTTTCAACCTGCCTGGCCTTGCAGCCCCTTGTTGGCTAGTCGCCGCAGGCTCTGTATTCCGCCTCGAGGGCCTCCCCTGCAAAACACCGTTGGTATACGGTAATCAAAAATACGCAAGGACGGATCCTTTTCAAAGTGTTGGGACTTTGGTCTTAGTTACTTGTGAGGCTGGAAGTAGCCCAGGATAATCGGCCGTGATGGCCACTAGGGCGTTGTCATTATTTAATTGGTAAAATACCCTATCGATCAGCTCCACAGATATGTCTGGATCCTCTTGGGAGGCCGGGTCAAGGGACCGTTCCGGATCCTCAGGTTGTGGAGGAGGGCTGTTTATCTCCCTTATAGCCTTGCGCAGCTCCTGCATTGGAATCGCTAGATAAAATACTTAACCACGGGAATATGGAACGGATGGGCAAGAAAAAGTGGCAGTTTACCTGGCTCGGAGGGTTGTACATAGAAAATCCGCCCTGTGGATTGACACGGAGGAATTCCTCCTCTTCTCCATTGTACAAAGTTGACAAGATCTTTATTAGAGCAGCCTCCGATTCCGGCCCCTTCCGGCCGCAGCGGGTGGCGTCATCATCCCCGTTGAAATCCCACATGGGGTCGCCTCTATACTGAAGCGGCTGCACCCCCCGCATAATGCATCTGGCCATGACCTCGATCATGGTCAATCCGGATTGAGCTAATGACCTTATCCGGCTCGTCAGGTAAAGAACGTCCCTGTCGTCTTCCTCCTAGTGGCTCCATGGACGCCAGCTCAGGCGCTTCTTCAAAGGAGCATTGTCGAACTCAGAGAGGCCGGTCCGAATAGGATCCGGAAGAGGGACATCTTCTATGTAAAACCATTCAGAAGGCCAGTCTTCGGACGCCTTCTTCGGGGTTCCGGATAGGTATCCGGTCCCGGCGATGCGCCATACTTCGGCTCCGCCCACTTGATATATTGATCCCCTCTGTGAATGGGGCACAAGGCAGAACAACTTCTTCCACAGTGCGAAATGAGCCTCGCAGCCTAAGAACAGCTCGCAAAGGGCTATGAAGCCCGCGATATGCAATATGGAGGCAGGCATAAGGATGTGCAACTGGAGGCCGTAGAACTCCAGGAGCCCCCGGAGAAACCGATGAATTGGAAATCTGAGCCCTCTTACCAAATAAGGGACAAGGCATACCCGCTCTCCCTTGGAGGGATTGGGAAGGCTCTCCGCTTGCTCTCCGCCATTATAGGTGACGAGCCCGGCTCGAACCGGGACCATGTAGGCTGGGGGGTGAAATCCCTTGGTCTGTAGCATCACTAGTTTGCTGTGCGGGATGGAACACCTCTCCCAATCTCCGGGCTTGGGGCTGGGGGACGAGAGGAGGAGCTGCGCTGACCGGCCATGTTGGAATGGATTTTTCCGGGCACGCTTCAATGAATGCTCTCCAAGGGAGGATGGTGTGGTTTGGATTTGGATCCTTGTCTCTTTAAATATACAGTTTACTTATGCAGCTAGGGTGGCAAACGCAAAATCGCCCTGACTTCTCACATTCGCTTGACGCGTGGAAGACGACCATTATTGGGCACAGAAGCCAAGAAATGCAACGGTTACGGAAAGCCGGACATTATTTAACAAGTTTCAAGATTTGGAGAAGAACCCGCCTTGCAATGCCGAAGACAATCTATGCGCTGGGCTCATCGTCATTGAAGCCTGGTTCGGGGGCTACTGAGGGAGTCCTGGATTAGGGGGTATCCGGACGGCCGAACTATAACCTTTGGCCAGACTGTTGGACTATGAAGACACAAGATTGAAGACTTCTCCCCATGTCCGGATGGGACTTTCCTTGGCGTGGAAGGCAAGCTTGGTGATACGGATATGTAGATCTCCTCCCATTGTAACCGACTCCGTGTAACCCTAGCCCCCTCCTGTCTATATAAACCGGAGGGTTTAGCCCGTAGGACAACAACAATCATACCATAGGCTAGCTTCTAGGGTTTAGCCTCTCTGATCTCGTGGTAGATCCACTCTTGTACTACCCATATCATCAATATTAATCAAGAAGGAGTAGGGTTTTACCACCATCGAGAGGGCCCGAACCTGGGTAAAAACATTGTGTCCCTTGTCTCCTGTTACCATCCGGCTAGACGCACAGTTCGGGACCCCCTACCTGAGATCCGCCGGTTTTGACACCGACAGGGAGATATACAAACGGGCACGACTGGGTTACCCACGCCCGTATTGATGAGAATTCCGGGATAAGGGGCACGATCTCTGCTTTGACAAGAGGTGCCAAGGAAACCGCCTCGCAAAATGCGCTGAGGTGGGATAATGAAAATGATTCAAATAAAGGCTTGGTTGTGGTGTGATGACACTGCGGAGTACGTCAGCAGATTAGATTTTTGAAAATATTACTCTCTACGGTGGTATGTGGAACTTGTTTTGCAGAGCCGTACATGATCCTTGTGTTCAAAATCTTCTATGAAGTATTCGGAGGAGGAACCCGCCTTGCAATGCCGAAGACAATCTGCATGCCGGACTCTTCGTCATTGAAGCCTGGTTCAGGGGCTACTGAGGGAGTCCTGGATTAGGGGGTGTCCGGATGGCCGGACTATAACCTCTTGCCAGACTGTTGGACTATGAAGATACAAGATTGAAGACTTCGTCCCGTGTCCGGATGGGACTTTCCTTGGCGTGGAAGGCAAGCTTGGCGATACGGATATGTAGATCTCCTCCCCTTGTAACCGACTCTGTGTAACCCTAGCTCCCTCCGGTGTCTATATAAACCGGAGGGTTTAGTCCGTAGGACAACAACAATCATACCATAGGCTAGCTTCTAGGGTTTAGCCTCTCTGATCTCGTGGTAGATCTACTCTTGTACTACCCATATCATCAATATTAATCAAGCAGGAGTAGGGTTTTACCTCCATCCAGAGGGCCCGAACCTGGGTAAAAACATTGTGTCCCTTGTCTCCTGCTACCATCTGCCTAGATGCACATTTCGGGACCCCCTACCCGAGATTCGCCGGTTTTGACACCGACAACGCCCTTTTCACAGGAATCGGCCTCTGTTGGGCCATGCCACATGTCGACGTATCATAGGCGCCTTATGTCCAATGAGTGGATGACATCTGTCCCAATGATGAGCCGACACGTGTTTCCTCCAGCCAATGATGATTTTACAAGTGGAAAATCCCCATTGGTCGGGGCTGTTAATGGGTTATCGGATCCAAAACCCGACCTGATAGCTTAACGGCGTTCCATTGCGGTGGATGCCACGTGTCGGTCACACTTGACGAAAGAACTTCTGTGACGCGCGATTTATCGTCATGGAAGTGGACACTTCCGTGATGATAATTTTGGTAATGTCATGGAACACTTCTACGACAGCACAGGTATGACTATCTTGATTCTGTCATAAAATCGTCTTGGATGTACATGCATGACAGAAAACGCGACCTATTGTGACAAACACGTATCATCACGGAAGTGTATTTTTTGTAGTGCAAGCAGTTAAGCTGTTTAAACCGCCATGAGCGGTCAAGATTATCAATCGAGCATGGCCTTTTTAGGCCGGTGATAAGAGTCGCCATGGCTAGGTGGATCTAATAGATACAGGTTTTTTGCCTAAGTGTTGCATAAATAAGTTTCGTAGATTGCAGCTATTATTTTGGATCAAATGGCTGTTCAGAAAAGAAAATATTCTTGACCTAAAAACGAAGTACACATGAGTTCATCAGTTCGAATGAGGCCTTTTTACAAGAAAAAGGGGTCTACTAGTATTGAAAATGGATGCGAAACAGCTACCGCATGAGTTTCATACTTCTTTTGGATCCAAAGAGGCTGCGATGGAGAAACTACGAAGAACCCGTGATGAACAACGAAGAATGCAGAAGAACTCGCAAACCCTAATGTGGATCTAAGGTGCGGAGAGGCGAAGACTTACGGCTGCAGATCTACTGCGGAGGGTCGTCGCCATTCTCTGGACTGATTCAGGTTGATTGAGCGGCCAAGGTCGAGGAAGACGAGGTGCGCTGCGGTGGCGGCGGAGCTCGAGCAGCAGTAAGGTTGCAAGAGGAAGAAGAAGAGGAAACGGGAGAATGAGAAGAGACCTGGTCATGCCTATTTATAAGGGAAGACTGATAAGTGAGCGCGAAAAACAAGGAGGCCAAAGACATAGTTATCCAGCTGCAAGGACGCCTCGATTTTTGGGATGGTCATTAAGATAAAGATTCGTTGAGATATGTTGGACAAAATGTTCATTTATGGTAGGTGACGTCATGGCGGGTTACCACAGATTGAAAGGATGATGTCATGGCGGGTTACAAAAATTTCATAAGCAAAGAGTAGAAGATTTTTCTTAAGTGTTGAAGATTGACATGAACCAGTTCAAATCAATCTGGGGCCTAATGTTGGGGATATAACTATTAGGTATGACCCGCCCAGGAGGGGCCGGGTTATACCTATGAGTACTCTTGAAGCCCAAGACCAAGCTTGAAGATGGCGGCTCAGTTAAGGGCCCAAAGCCCAGAGGCGACTTAAGGCCCGTAGAGATAAACCGCCATATGTACATTGTCGGGACCCCGATCCTAAGTCACACCGATCTAGCATGTAACACTTCATATCACTTTGCGGCCTCACGCACGGTATTCCCACGGGGTGCCACCTTACCTGGCCCGGGACCGTTTGCGCCTTTTGGCTCACGTATATGATAGTGCCGCTAGCATCCATATGACAGAGAACCCGGGCCGACATGACTAGTAGTGATCCAAAGTGGAACTAACTTGCAGGGACAGGCATCCATGAATCAACCATGAGCATGTCGGTCAACAGCGTATGAATCCGGCTATAGCACTGGGCTAACAGGACTCCGGGAAACCGGGCTGTAGCAAGCTAGGCAGGACTCTGGATGTCACCGCGTGACATTTCCCCGAAGGGACAGACACAGGAACGAACTGAATCACATGCCGGCCAGTCAAGTGTTCCGGAGCAGTAGTGCTGGGCTAGCAGGACTCCGGTGAACCGGGCTATAGCGAACTACTATGACTCATGGAAGCACAAGACTACATTTCCCCATAAGAGAGGTTACCAGAGGTAAACAACTAGGTTGTCGGATCCCACACATAGCAATACACGTTACACGTACGCATAACATGCAAGTATGTGATGTACAACATGGCATCACAACATAACTCAAACTCATATAGATAAAGGCCCAGAAGAGCCACATAGCATTCAATACAAACAGGGGTCTCATGACCCATCATTCAGAGCATACAAGCAACGGAAGCATTACATGTCTGAGTACAGACAACTTCAAAAGGAAAAGACTAAGAAGCCTCACTAAACATGACCCTCCCAAGGGTACAAGATCGTAGCTGGGATACAAGCTACTCGTCGAAGTCACTAGTGTAACCAACTGCAAAACATAAATAAGCAAACGTGAGTACAAAAGGTACTCAGCAAGACTTACATCAGAGCTATCTACATATGGAACATTATCAACAAAGGGGGTGGTGGAGTTTTAACAGCAGCAAGCCAGCTTTGACTCAGTGGCTAACCTATACTACGAGTATCAGAAACTTCTTTGAGGTGAGAAGACGCACACGAGTCCACATATTCACCATATCAATACTCCACTATGGATCCATTCTCGTCTCCCTACGAGAAGGCCATCCATAGCACTCACGCTTATCTTGCGGATTTTAGGGTATCCACTTCAAGTTGTCTATGTACTACATAAGTTCTCCAAGTTTCCATATCCGAGGAAAACGGCTATTCGAATAGATAACATTGACCCTGCAGGGGTGTACTCCTTCACACACGCTCTCGCCACTTATAGCCTTGTACACGTCATGTACCTCGGAAACCTTCAAGTGGAAGCCGGGCGACGGTGTCGGCCACGACCTGACTAACCACACAAGCCTCTCGTCTAGGTTTATCGCCTATTCGGGTTCCATCCGCAAGGAGATCCGGCCGGGGTGTCGCTCACGGCCCCAAACGATGTGTGCAGGGTTCCCAAGCCCACCATCCGGGTGCCACTTGGTACACCGTGCCATGGTGCCTAGTCTGTCCCAAGCCCGTCCCGTCGAACACCACCTGGTAGACAAGTAGCACTACCTACAAATGCCAGAAACTAGTTGCAACTCCTGGACAGAGATCAAGTGGATTAATAAGCCGAGAGGGGCCGGATAACCGGAACCCAACGCGTGATAGTAACTGGACTTGGATAACATACACAGAACTCAGTGCTTAGGGACGGTTCCAATGAGACAACCCACCATGTACTCCTACATGGCCTCTCATCGCTACCTTTACCAAAACGTGTTCACACACTTAGCCTTTATCGGTAGGACATGTTCACCGCTCTGATTCATTCTGATGAATCAGACCTGACACAACTCTAAGCATAGCTGCCATAAAGAAATCAAGCATGGATGAGTAGGCACATCAAGGCTCAAGCAACTCCTACTCATGCTAGTGGGTTTTCAATTATTTATTGTGGCAATGACAGGTCATGCAGAGGAATGGGTTCAACTACCGCAGCAGAAAGTAGCAGTTGAATCGTTGTTGTCCTAATGCAGTATAAGGAGCAGGAGCGAGAGAGTGGGATTTATCGAAATGCTCAAGGGGGGGGGATTGCTTGCCTGATAGATCCACGAAGAAGCACTGCTCCTCAGACAGGTACTCGGGACACCTTCCGGAGTAGAACCAATCGAGAGGGGACAGTGCCGGCAATCATTAAACAACCATAAGCAACAATATGATGCATGAAGATGACATTTCAAAGATGCTATGATTTGCCCTAATGCATCTAGCATCAATTTGTTTGAAGTCCATATGAACTATGGGTTCATATGCAAACCCCAAATTAAGTATATAACATGCTGTTATTACGTTTTCACTTATACAGGAAGTATAAGTTGGTTTTTCATGCATGAAACTGGCATAAATGGATTCCTTGCATTTTTATGATGATTTTTCATATATAAATTATTTCATTCTGAGCTACGGTTTAATTTCTATGATTTTTAGAAGTTTTAACTATTTTCTGAAATTCTCTGAATTATTTAAAATCCAGAAATCAATTACTGCGTCAGCGTGACGTCACAGAGGCATCAGCAGGGCTGACCAGGTCAAACCTGACATGTGGGGGCCACACGTCGGTGACACTGGGGTTAACCCCGGGTCAAACCCACACTGACTAGGGTTTAACTTGGCTCTGGGGCTCACTGTCAGTCTCAGGGGGGATTAGGCTGTGGAATTAGCGCTAATTAAGCCGCCGCGTCAGCCTCGCCGGAGTTCGGTCGGCGACGACCAAACCGCACGGCGGTGCTTCCCCGGAATGCGCTACAGGCGGCGGAAGAGCGTGCGGGGACTACCAATCGGCAGCCCGCGCTCGACCGCATCCACCTGGGCATAGGGGGGTCCCGGGGACGGCGGAGCTCACCGGAGCAGGGCTCGCGGCGGTGGCCGGAGCTCGGATATGCGCGGGCGGGGTGCTGCAGCTCGAGGCGAGCGAACGGGGGGGTGCTAGGCAGCACCTAGAGGACAACAGGAGCCCGCCGGAGCAACTAGCAGGAGCGGAGGGGCTCAGGGGCTCGGAGCTTGCCGGCCATGCCGGACGGCGGCTTCGGGTGCTCGCGGGGCAGCGGCTACGGGGCGTGCGTGAAGAAAAAGGCGGAGGGGAGCGATTTAGTGGCTCACGGCGAGTCTTCCGGTGCAGACGGCGGGGCTGGGGAGGTGTCGGAGTGAGCGGGGCGGCGAGGCGAATCTTCGGCGACCGAAGAAGGGGATGACGGTGATGGCGGCATTACGGGGCACTCCGACTGGCTTCCTTCTGTGGAGAGGCGTAGCGCGAGGTGGCGGAGCTGCTGGCATGACAGAGGGGCGAGGGGGTGGCTCGGATGACGACTACGGCGAACGGAGGCGAGGATGGCGCTCGGCCATCGCGGGAGGGGGTGAGGGAGACGAAGGGGAGAGTGAGGGAGGGGCAGAGCTTGCGTGGCATCTCCATAGAAGGCCAGGGCGTCGATGGGGAGCGGCAAGCAGGAGCTGGCGAGGCGCGTGGCCAGCGCGCGGCGAGCACGCGCTCGTCCTTCTGTCCGGGAAGGAAGACGACAGCGAGGCTGCGGTGGTGGATTGGGCCTAGCTGGGCCGGTCCTGTTGGGCCACCAGGTAAGTCAGGTAAATTCCTTTTTCCTGTTTTCTTTTTCTATTTCTGACATTTGTTTTGTATGTAAAAGAAATGTTAAAACATTTCCATAAATGCTGAAAATATTTGTGGCATCTAGATATAATATTCCAGAGGCCCTCGCCAATTCCCAACATTTTTGGAGCCATTAAAATATTTATATAATTTAAACAGCTCCAAATCAAATATTTATGCATTGATTCAAAAATCCAAAATGTGTAGCAAAAATGTGCATCACCTCTGGTTGTTGTTCCCAACATTATCCAAAGAGCATGAACATTTTTTAATACCATTTTGGGTTCATTTAAAATCCATTTTAAAGTTGAACCTATTGGAAAAAACTTTGGTGCTAGGGTTTGCAACTTTCCCCATTTAAAATTTATTTGAAATTTAAACATGATGCACAAAGCAAGCCTAGGATCATACCAGAACTAGGGTTGTGACAACTCGCCCCCACTCAGAAAAATTTCGTCCCGAGATTCAGGAGTCTGTGGAAAGAAAGCGGGGTACTCAAGTCGAAGACGATCTTCCCGCTCCCAAGTAGCTTCTCTCTCGGAATGATGAGACCACTGAACCTTGAGAAACTTGATGTTATGACGTCGGGTGACACGCTCTGCTTGATCCAGAATGTGAACGGGGTACTCTCAATAAGTGAGGTTATCTTGGAGATCAAGCGTTTCGTGGTCCACTCTGCGGATGGGATTCGAGAAGCAACGCCTGAGTTGAGAGACGTGGAAGACATCATGAACTCGAGAAAGATGTGGGGGTAGTTCCAACTGGTAGGCAACCTCTCCTCATTTGGCGAGAATGTGAAAAGGACCGATATAACGAGGAGCCAACTTACCCTTGATACCGAAACGATGGGTACCCTTCAAAGGAGTAACCTGAAGGTAAGCCTTGTCGTCAACTTCATAAGCCACTTCCTTATGACGACGGTCATACTGGCTCTTTTGACAAGATTGGGCTGTTTTCAAATCCTCACGAATGATGCGAACTTGCTCTTCTGCCTCTTGGATCATATCTGGTCCAAAGAATTGTCTTTCACCGGTTTCTAACCAGTTCAAAGGTGTTCAACATCTTCGTCCATACAGAATCTCGAAGGGTGCTTTCTTAAGACTGGATTGGTAGCTATTGTTATAAGCAAACTCGGCAAAGGGAAGACATTTCTCCCAATCCATACCGAATGAGATAACGCAAGCTCTAAGCATGTCTTCGAGAATTTGGTTGACCCTTTCCACCTGACCACTTGACTGAGGGTGGAAAGCGGTACTGAAAGAAAGATGGGTGCCCATAGCATTCTGGAAACTTTCCCAGAAATGAGAGGTGAAAAGACTGCCACGGTGTGAATTGATCTCTAGTGGAACACCATGGAGAGACACTATTCGGGAGATATATAAGTCAGCGAGCTGACTAGCAGTGATACTCTCTCGAACAGGTAGGAAGTGAGCCACTTTTGAGAGACGATCAATGACTACGAAGATAGCATTATTTCCTTTCTTGGTCCTGGGAAAGCCGGTGATGAAGTCCATACCAACTTTGTCCCACTTCCACTCGGGAATAGCTAAAGGTTGAAGGGTGCCAGCAGGTCTTTGATGCTCTGCCTTAACGCGACGACAAACGTCACAGTTGGCAATATACTGAGCGATTTCTCTCTTCATCCTAGTCCATCAGAACCTCTGGCGTAGGTCCTGATACATCTTTGTACTACCGGGATGAATCCTGAGAGGGTATTCATGGGCCTCCTTAAGGATCAGTTGCTGCATCTGTTGACATTTGGGAACCACCAAACAGTTTCCAAAGTAAACAACACCTCGTTCATCCATAGAGAAACAGCCAGCAACTCCCTTGGAAATATTCTTCTTGATCCAGGAGATTCCCGTATCATGCTTCTGAGCCTCTATGATCTGATCCGTAAGGGTAGGTTTCGCCACCAAGGTAGAAAGGGAACCATGAGGAGCTATGTGAAGGTTAAGCTTACAGAATTCCTCATGGAGGGGTGGTTGACATTGTTGCAACATGAGGTTGTTGCAATAGGATTTACGACTTAAAGCATCAGCCATGACATTGGCTTTGCCTGGGGTGTAGGTGATTCCTAAGTCGTAATCCGAGATCAACTCCAACCAACGTCTCTATCTGAGATTCAGGTCCGGTTGGGTGAAGATATACTTGAGACTCTGATGGTGAGTGTAGATTTCACAACGGTTACCAAGAAGGAAATGTCGCCAAGTCTTAAGTGCATAGACTACGGCTGCAAGCTCCAGATCATGTGTAGGATAATTTTCCTCATGTGGATGCAACTGTCGAGATGCATAGGCAATCACATGACGATCCTGCATAAGAATGCAACCTAGTCCTTGACGCGAAGCGTCGCAATAGATAACAAAGTCTTTAGTGAAATCCGGTGGCACGAGTATGGGCGCAGAAGTCAGACGTCTTTTCAGTTCCTGAAAACTGTGCTCACACTGTGGGGTCCACTCAAACCTTTTATCTTTCTTGAGAAGCTCCGTGAGGGGTTTGGCCACTTTGGAGAAGTTTTCAATGAAGCGGCGACAATAACTGGCTAGACCAAGGAAACTCCTAACTTGTTTGACCGTTTCGGATGGAGTCCAATCGAGAATGGCTTTGACTCTCTCGGGATTGACAGCAATGCCCTTACCAGAGATCACGTGGCCCAAATAGGTCACTTCTGGCAACCAAAATTCACACTTGGAGAACTTGGCATAAAGGCGGTGCTCTCTGAGTTTTTCTAACACAAGCCTAAGATGTTCGGCATGCTCTTCCTCGTTCTACGAGTAAATAAGAATATCATCGAGATAAACCACGACGAACTTATCTAAGTACTCCATAAAGATCGAGTTCATCAAGCGGGAGAAAGTAGCTGGAGCATTGGTTAGGCCGAAAGACATCACGGTGTACTCATATTGACCATAACGAGTGACAAAGGCCGTTTTGGGGATGTCCCTATTTCTGATCTTGATTTGGTGGTAGCCTAACCTCAAATCCATCTTGGAAAAGACTGAGGATCTAGCGAGCTGATCATACAGGTCGTTGATCCTGGGGAGCGGATACTTGTTCTTTATCGTGACCAAATTAACGGGACGATAATCTACAACCATCCGATCCGTACCATCCTTCTTCTTGACGAAGAGGACAGGACAAGCCCAAGGAGAAGAACTAGGACGGATGAAACCCTTTTGCAAGGACTCATCAAGTTGTATCTTAAGCTCGGCTAACTCCAAAGGTGCCATCTTGTATGGTCTCCTAGAGATTGGAACAGTTCCTGGGATAAGTTCTATGACAAACTCTACATCTCTGTCAGGTGGGACACCTGGCAGTTCTTCTGGAAAGACATCCGGGAAGTCACGGACTACCGGAATATCTTCAAGATCTGGAAGAGGACTGGCATTAAGAGAATAGAGTTGACGCCTTGCAACTCTAGTGGAGATGGTGACTATTTTGCCAGATGGATGTGTAAGTTGAACAGATCTAGTGTAACAATCGATCTTGGCATGATGAGCTGTCATCCAGTCCATACCCAATATGATGTTAATATCTGAAGACTTGAGAGATATCAAAGAAGCAAGGAATACCAGTCTGTCAACAAGGATTTCATTACCATGGCTTACCTTGGAGGTTTGCCATTTGGAACCAGGAGTCTGGATTATTAGTGGAGTTGGCATATCACAAAATGACATATCGTGCAACCGAGCGTAACCTTCGGATATGAAGGAGTGGGATGCTCTGGTATCGAACAGAACTGAAGCTGGGTGACAATTGACAAGAAGTGTACCCAGTACGACGTCGGGATCATCTTGGACTTCTGAAGCTGAGACATGGTGCACACATGCTCGTTCCATGGAGGATGGTTTGGTACTGATCATCTTGCCTGATGGCTTTTCACGGCCAGCAGACCTCTCAGACTAGGGTGGAGCATAACTGTACTGATGGCAGTCGCGTGCGTAGTGTCCTGGTTCTCCGCATGTGAAGCAAGTTCATGAGGTAGGACATGGACCTACATTGGCAAGTGGTCCACTAATAGGCCTGGGTGGAGCACGTTGCTGAGTTGGGTGAGGCGCCACATCGGATGGCCTCGGTACATATCGAGGTGGAAGAGCTGAGTTTGGAATCCAAATCTGTCGCTTCTGAGAGCTAGAGCGGGAGGAAGAACCCAGATCACGGTTGTGCTTACGAGACTCCTCGTAAGTGAGCTGAGCGGTCTCTGCATTAATGGCCTTGTTCACAAGAGCCTGGAAAGTATCACAATGATGCAGGTGGAGATCACGACGCAACTTAGGGTTAAGACCCTTCCGGAACCTAGCATGTTTCTTAGCGTCCGTGGACACTTCTTCTGTAGCATAGCGGGCGAGGTTTCCAAACTCTCTACTGTAAGCATCAACAGGCAGCTTACCCTGGGTAAAACTATAGAACTCTTCCCTCTTGCGGTCAATGAGAGCCTGAGGAATGTGGTGCTCCCGAAAAGCCTCGGTGAAAACCTTCCACGTAGGAAACTGGCCAGCTGGAAGCATAGCCTCATAGCTCTGCCACCAAATACTAGCAGGACCTTCCAGGTGATAGGTAGCATAGGTGACCTTGTCACCTTCAGCCACATTCGCAGAAAGCAACTTGTGAGTGATGCTCCGGAGCCAGTCACCCGCATCGAGTGGCTCAATGGAATGATGGAAGGTGGGTAGTTTTAGACCAATGAAGTCGGTGATGGAAACCAACTTCTTACACTGATGTGCGGTGTTCTGCTCAATCTGTGCCAGCAAGCGATTAGTCTCATGCTTGTTCCTCTCGGATGCTAACAAGAACTCTGCCATCAAAGGCTGGTCAGGAGGATCCTCATCCCTACCATCTTCGTGGTTCTTGCTATGAGCAACTGAGCCTCGGTTAGCAAACGACATCCTGGCACAGAAACCAAGGAAACAAGGATGGAATTAGCATCGACATAAGGATGCGGAATGTAATGCAAAAGCATTGGAAACTCTTGAAATCCTGGGACAATTTCGGCAGCATAACGGCTATAAATGCTCAAAAGGATATTTGAGACATTCATCAAAGGAATAGCATAATCAATCAGCATCATAATATCAAGGTCCTGGGTCAAACTGAGGACACACGGAAGTAGTAGAACTATATGGAGACACAACCCAACAATCCTAAGACTTTACGGTTTAGTAACATGTCATCCTGAGAGATAGAGGAGAAGCCTAGGCCTTAACCCTCATAGAAAAGAACAGGCTGACTTAGAAAGAATGACAGGAGGTAACGGAGTAAAAAGAGCCTTACGTTCCCTTCCACAATCAATTCCCTTATATAACTAAAGCATTTCTAGACTCAACTTCGACCAGTTTGGCTTGGTAATCCTACAGTCAGTCAGGCTCTGATACCAACGCTGTCGGGAACCCGATCCTAAGTCACACCGATCTAGCATGTAACACTTCATATCACTTTGCGGCCTCACGCACGGTATTCCCACGGGGTGCCACCTTACCTGGCCCGGGACCATTTGCGCCTTTTGGCTCACATATATGATAGTGCCGCTAGCATCCATATGACAGAGAACCCGGGCCGACATGACTAGTTGTGAACCCAAAGTGGCACTAACTTGCAGGGACAGGCATCCATGAATCAACCACGAGCATGTCGGTCAACAGCGTATGAATCCGGCTGTAGCACTGGGCTAACATGACTCCGGGAACCCGGGCTGTAGCAGTCTAGGCAGGACTCCGGATGTCACCGCGTGACATTCCCCGAAGGGACTGACACAGGAACAAAGTGAATCACATGCCGGCCAGTCAAGTGTTCTGGAGCAGTAGTGCTAGGCTAGCAGGACTCCGGTGAACCGGGCTATAGCAGACTACTATGGCTCATGGAAGCACAAGACTACATTTCCCCATAAGAGAGGCTACCAGAGGTAAACAACTAGGTTGTCGGATCCCACACATAGCAATACACGTTACACGTACGCATAACATGAAAGTATGTGCTGTACAACCTGGCATCACAACATAACTCAAACTCATATAGATAAAGGCCCAGAAGAGCCACATAGCATTCAATACAAACAGGGGTCTCATGACCCATCATTCAGAGCATACAAGCAACGGAAGCATTACATGTCTGGGTAAAGACAACTTCAAAAGGAAAATACTAAGAAGCCTGACTAAACACGACCCTCCCAAGGGTACAAGATCATAGCTGGGATACAAGCTACTCGTCGAAGTCACTAGTGTAACCAACTGCAAAACATAAATAAGCAAACATGAGTACAAAGGTACTCAGCAAGACTTACATCAAAGCTATCTACATATGGAACATTGTCAACAAAGGGGGTGGTGGAGTTTTAACAGCAGCAAGCCAGCTTTGACTCAGTGGCTAACCTATACTACGAGTATCAGAAACTTCTTTGAGGTGAGAAGACGCACACGAGTCCACATATTCACCATATCAATACTCCACTATGGATCCGTTCCCGTCTCCCTATGAGAAGGCCATCCATAGCACTCACGCTTATCTTGCGGATTTTAGGGTATCCACTTCAAGTTGTCTATGTACTACATAAGTTATCCAAGTTTCCATATCCGAGGAAAACGTCTATTCGAATAGATAACATTGACCCTGCAGGGGTGTACTCCTTCACACACGCTCTCGCCACTTATAGCCCTGTACACGTCATGTACCTCGGCAACCTTCAAGCGGATGTCGGGCGAGGGTGTCGGTCACGACCTGACTAACCACACAAGCCTCTCGTCCAGGTTTATCGCCTATTCGGGTTCCATCCGCAAGGAGATCCGGCCGGGGTGTTGCTCACGGCCCGAAACGATGTGTGCAGGGTTCCCAAGCCCACCATCCGGGTGCCACTTGGTACACCGTGCCACGGTGCCTAGTCTGTCCCAATCCCGTCCCGCCGCACACCACCTGGTAAACAAGTAGCACTACCTACAAACGCCAGAAACTAGTTGCAACTCCTGGACAGAGATCAAGTGGATTAATAAGCCGAGAGGGGCCGGATAACCGGAACCCAATGCGTGGTAGTAACTGGACTTGGATAACATACACAGAACTCAGTGCTTAGGGACGGTTCCAATGAGACAGCCCACCATGTACTCCTACATGGCCTCTCATCGCTACCTTTACCAAAACGTGTTCACACACTTAGCCTTCATCGGTAGGACATGTTCATCGCTTTGATTCATTCCGATGAATCAGACCTGACACAACTCTAAGCATAGCTGGCATAAAGAAATCAAGTATGGATGAGTAGGCACATCAAGGCTCAAGCAACTCCTACTCATGCTAGTGGGTTTTCAATTATTTATTGTGGCAATGACAGGTCATGCAGAGGAATGGGTTCAACTACCACAGCAGAAAGTAGCAGTTGAATCGTTGTTGTCCTAATGCAGTATAAGGAGCAGGAGGGAGAGAGTGGGATTTATCTAAATGCTCAAGGGGGGGGTTGCTTGCCTGATAGATCCACGAAGAAGCACTGCTCCTCAGACAGGTACTCGGGACACCTTCCGGCGTAGAACCTATCGAGAGGGGACGGTGCCGGCAATCATTAAACAACCATATGCAACAATATGATGCATGAAGATGACATTTCAAAGATGCTATGATTTGCCCTAATGCATCTAGCATCAATTTGGTTGAAGTCCATATGAACTAAGGGTTCATATGCAATCCCCAAATTAAGTATATAACATGTCATTATTACGTTTTCACTTATACAGCAAGTATAAGTTGGTTTTTCATGCATGAAACTGGCATAAATGGATTCCTTGCATTTTTCTGATGATTTTTCATATATAAATTATTTCATTCTGAGCTATGTTTAATTTCTATGATTTTTAGAAGTTTTAACTATTTTCTGAAATTCTCTGAATTATTTAAAATCCAAATATCAATTACTGCATCAGCGTGACGTCATAGAGGCGTCAGCAGGGCTGACCAGGTCAAACCTGACGTGTGGGGCCCACACGTCGGTGACACTGGGGTTAACCCCGGGTCAAACCCGCACTGACCAGGGTTTGACTTGGCTCTGGGGCCCACTGTCAGTCTCAGGGGGGGTTAGAATGTGGAATTAGCGCTAATTAAGCCGCCACGTCAGCCTCGCCGGAGTTCGGCCGGCAACGACCAAACCGCGCGGTGGTGCTTCGCCAGAATGCGCTACAGGCGGCGGAAGAGCGCGCGGGGACTACCAATCGGCAGCCCGCGCTCGACCGCATCCACCTGGGCATAGGGGAGGTCGCGGGGACGGGGAGCTCGTCGGAGCCGGGCTCGCGGCGGCGGCCGGAGCTCGGCTATGCGCGGGCGGGGTACTGCAGCTCGAGGCGAGCGAACGGGGGGGTGCTAGGCAGCACCTAGAGGACAACAGGAGCCCGCCGGAGCAACTAGCGGGAGCGGTGGGGCTCAAGGGCGCGGAGCTCGCCGGCCATGGCGGACGGCGGCTTCGGGTGCTCGCGGGGCAGTGGCTACGGGGCGTGCATGAAGAAAAAGGCGGAGGGGAGCGATTCAGTGGCTCACAGCGAGTCTTCCAGTGCAGACGGTGGGGCCGGGGAGGTGTCAGAGCGAGCGGGGTGGCGAGGCGAATCTCCGGTTACCGAATAAGGGGATGACGGTGATGGCGGCGTTACGGGGCGCTCCGACTGGCTTCCTTCTGTGGAGAGGCGTAGCGCGAGGTGGCGGAGCTGCTGGCATGACAGAGGGCCGAGGGGGTGGCTCTGGTGACGACTACGGGAACGGCTGCGAGGATGGCGCTCGGCCATCGCGGGAGAGGGTGAGGGAGACGAAGGGGAGAGTGAGGGAGGGGCCAGAGCTTGCGTGGCGTCTCCATAGAAGGCCAGGGCGTCGACGGGGAGTGGCAAGCAGGAGCTGGCGAGGCAAGTGGCAAGCGCGCGGCGAGCACGCGCTCGTCCTTCTGTCCGGGAAGGAAGACGACAGCGAGGCTGCGGTGGTGGGTTGGGCCTAGCTGGGCCGGTCCTGTTGGGCCACCAGGTAAGTCAGGTAAATTCCTTTTTCCTGTTTTCTTTTTCTATTTCTGACATTTGTTTTGTATCTAAAAGAAATGTTAAAACATTTCCATAAATGCTGAAAATATTTGTGGCATCTAGATATAATATTCCAGAGGCCCTCACCAATTCCCAACATTTTTGGAGCCATTAAAATATTTATATAATTTAAACAGCTCAAAATCAAATATTTATGCATTGATTCAAAAACCAAAATGTGTAGCAAAAATGTGCATCACCTCTGGTTGTTGTTCCCAACATTATCCAAAGAGCATGAACATTTTTGAATAGCATTTTGGGTTCATTGAAAATCCATTTTAAAGTTGAACCTATTGGAAAAAACTTTGGTGCTAGGGTTTGCAACTTTCCCCATTTCAAATTTATTTGAAATTTAAACATGATGCACAAAGCAAGCCTAGGATCATACCAAAACTAGGGATGTGACATACATGACTTGTATTATAAAGCAAGAATAGTTAAGAGATCGAGCCGGCACTGTTTATGAGCCGGCCGGGACTCTATGAGCCGCTGGGCGTCGACCTCTGTATATAAAGGGACGACCCGTCGGCGGTTCAGGGCAAGTAACATCAGATCGAAAGCTAGGTCAAGCGATTTCGCTCCTTGGTAATCGAGAAATAAGTAATCCCACTCAAAACTGGATCGTAGGCTTTTACCTTCACCGTAAGGGGCCGAACCAGTATAAACCCCATGTCCTTTGTCCCGATTAACCCCTTTAAGCTTCCTAGTTGTGATGACTCCACGACTAAGTCCTTCCACTTGGACATCTGACGTAACAATTCCACGACAGTGGAGTAATGTTAAAAGCTATGTGAACTGACCGCCACATAATTTTTGCCAGCAGAAAATCAAGAAAGAGGTGTTTGATTGATTCGTGTTGGTCGAAAACTACATCTTGTAGAACCTATCCAATTGCGTTTTGCCAAATTATCCTTAGTCAAAATAACTTTTTTATGCACAAACCACATAAGCACTTTGATTTTCAAAGGAACTTTAACTTTCTAGACATGTTTCAAGCTAGGAATCACGCTAGAGTTAATAACATCCAAATACATGGATTTGACCGAGAACACTCCATTCTTAGTTAGTTTCCAACACAACTGATCTGGCGATTGAGACAACTGAATATCAATCAATCTTGTCACAAGATGGAGCTAGGCTTCCCAACGGTTTCCCACTAGCGTCCTCCAAAATTGAATATTGAGCGGAGTGGAGTGCAGAACTGTTGCAACGTAAGCATCTCTATGCCGAACAATGTTATACAAAGAAGGATATTGAAGTGCGAGGGGCGTCTCCCCAAGCCACGTATCCTCCCAAAACCTTGTAGCGGTACCGTCTCCGACTATGAACCTTCCTATTGAAAAAGAGTGGTTTAACTCTCATCAATCCTTTCCAAAAGGGTGAATCAGTCGCCCTCACTGTCACCT
>NW_021300678.1:0-4373 GCF_002162155.2 Triticum dicoccoides
CCGGAGTGGAGAGGAGGCGTCTCCGGCGTGGAGGAGGAAGGCGCGGGGCGGCGCGGGGGTCGGACCGGCGAGCTCGGGTGCCGGCGAGGCGGTGACGCCGGCGTGCGGCGGATCGGCGCCGGGGGCGAGGAGGCAGGCGGCGGCGAGAGGCGATGGGCCTCGGGGGCCCTCCCCGGGCCGGCAGCGGGAGCGATGTGGCGGTGACACGTGCCGCGCTGTTACTGGCCGGGCATGTTGGAAATATGCCCTAGAGGCAATAATAAAAGTATTATTATATTTCAATGTTCATGATAAATGTCTTTTATTCATGCTATAACTGTATTATCCGGAAATCGTAATACACGTGTGAATACTTAGACCACAATATGTCCCTGGTGAGCCTCTAGTTGACTAGCTCGTTGTGATCAACAGATAGTCATGGTTTCCTGACTATGGACATTGGATGTCGTTGATAACGGGATCACATCATTAGGAGAATGATGTGATGGACAAGACCCAATCCTAAGCATAGCATAAAAGATCGTGTAGTTCGTTTTGCTAGAGCTTTGCCAATGTCAAGTATCTCTTCCTTCGACCATGAGATCGTGTAACTCCCGGATATCGTAAGAGTGCCTTGGGTGTATCAAACGTCACAACATAACTGGGTGACTATAAAGGTGCATTATAGGTATCTCCAAAAGTATCTGTTGGGTTGACACGGATCGAGATTGGGATTTGTCACTCCGTATGACGGAGAGGTATCTCTGGGCCCACTCGGTAATGCATCATCATAATGAGCTCAATGTGACCAAGGTGTTGGACACGGTATCATGCATTACGGTACGAGTAAAGTGACTTGCCGGTAACGAGACTGAACAAGGTATTGGGATACCAACGATCGAGTCTCGGGCAAGTAACGTATCGATTGACAAAGGGAATTGCTTACAGGGTTTGATCGAATCCTCGACATCGTGGTTCATCCGATGACAACATCGAGGAGCATGTGGGAGCCATCATGGGTATCCAGATCCCGCTGTTGGTTATTGACCTAAGAGCGTCTCGGTCATGTCTGCATGTCTCCCGAACCCGTAGGGTCTACACACTTAAGGTTCGGTGACGCTAGGGTTATTAGGAAGACTAGTATGTGACTACCGAATGTTGTTCGGAGTCCCGGATGGGATCCTGGACGTCACGAGGAGCTCCGGAAGGGTCCGGAGGTAACGATTTATATATGGGAAGTTGTCAAACGGACACCGGGAAGTTTCGGGGTCATACCGGTATTGTACCGGGGCCACCGGAAGGGTTCCGGGGGTCCACCGGGAGGGTCCACCCCTCCCGGGGGGCCACATGGGCTGCGTGGGGCAGGGAGCCAGCCCCTGGTGGGCTGGGCGCACCCCCTCCCTTGGGCCCTTGCGCCTAGGGTTGAGGGGGGAACCCTAGAGGGGGCGCCCCCCTTGGCTTGGGGGGCAAGCCACCCTCTCCCCCTCTCCCCTTGGCCGCCGCACCCCCCTAGATGGGTTCTAGGGGGCCGGCCCCCTTCTCCCTTCCCCCTATAAATAGAGGGGTGAGGGGAGGGCAGCCAGACCACCCTCCAAGGCGCAGCCCTCCCCTCCCCAACACCTCTCCTCCTCCGTTGTGTGCTTGGCGAAGCCCTGTCGGAGTACTGCCTCTCCACCATCACCACGCCGTCGTGCTGCCGGTGGAGCTGTCTTCCTCAACCTCTCCTTCCCCCTTGCTGGATCAAGAAGGAGGAGACGTCTCCCGTCCCGTACGTGTGTTGAACGCGGAGGTGTTGTCCGTTCAGCACTTGGTCATCGGTGATTCGAATCACGTCGAGTACGACTCCATCATCACCTTGCAAGCTTCCGCACGCGATCTACAAGTGGTATGTAGATGCAAACTCACTCCCTTGACTCGTTGCTTAGATGAACTCATAGATGGATCTTGGTGAAACCGTAGGAAAAATTTTAATTTTCTGCAACGTTCCCCAACAGTGGCATCATGAGCTAGGTCTATGCGTAGTTCTCTTTGCACGAGTAGAACACAATTTTGTTGTGGGCGTGGATCTTGTCAACTTGCTTGCCTCTACTAGTCTTTTCTTGCTTCAGCGGTATTGTGGGATGAAGCGGCCCGGACCAACCTTACACGTACGCTTATGTGAGACCGGTTCCACCGATTAACATGCACTAGTTGCATAAGGTGGCTGGCGGGTGTCTGTCTCTCCCACTTTAGTTGGAGCGGATTCGATGAAAAGGGCCCTTATGAAGGGTAAATAGAAGTTGACAAAATCACGTTGTGGTTATTCGTAGGTAAGAAAACGTTCTTGCTAGAACCCAATTGCAGCCACGTAAAAGATGCAACAACAATTAGAGGACGTCTAACTTGTTTTTGCAGCGATTGATCATGTGATGTGATATGGCCAGAAGTTGTGATGAATGATGAATTGTGATGTATGAGATCATGTTCTTTGTAATAGGATTCACGACTTGCATGTCGATGAGTATGACAACCGGCAGGAGCCATAGGAGTTGTCTTTATTTTTTGTATGACATGCGTGTCATTGAAGAACGCCATGTAACTCACTTTACTTTATTGCTAAACGCGTTAGCCATAGAAGTAGAAGTAGTCGTTGGCGTGACAACTTCATGAAGACACGATGATGGAGATCATGATGATGGAGATCATGGTGTCAAGCCGGTGACAAGATGATCATGGAGCCCCAAAGATGAAGATCAATGGAGCTATATGATATTGGCCATATCATGTCACAACTATATAATTGCATGTGATGTTTATTATGTTTATGCATCTTGTTTACTTAGGACGACGGTAGTAAATAAGATGATCCCTTACAAAAATTTCAAGAAGTGTTCTCCCCTAACTGTGCACCGTTGCTACAGTTCGTCGCTTCTAAGCACCACGTGATGATCGGGTGTGATGGATTCTTACGTTCACATACAACGGGTGTAAGACAGTTTTACACAGCGAAAACACTTAGGGTTAACTTGACAAGCCTAGCATGTGCAGACATGGCCTCGGAACACGGAGACCGAAAGGTCGAACACGAGTCGTATGGAAGATACGATCAACATGAGAATGTTCACCGACGATGACTAGTCCGTCTCACGTGATGATCGGACACGGGCTAGTCGACTCGGATCATGTAACACTTAGATGACTAGAGGGATGTCTAATCTAAGTGGGAGTTCATAATTTGATTAGAACTTTATTATCATGAACTTAGTCTAAAACCTTTGCAAATATGTCTTGTAGATCAATGGCCAACGCTAATGTCAACATGAACTTCAACGCGTTCCTAGAGAAAACCAAGCTGAAAGATGATGGCAACAACTATATGGACTGGGTCCGGAACCTGAGGATCATCCTCATAGCTGCCAGGAAACAATACGTCCTAGAAGGACTGCTAGGTGACGCTCCCGTCCCAGAGAACCAAGACATTATGAATGCTTGGCAGTCTCGTGCTGATGATTACTCCCTCGTTCAGTGCGGCATGCTTTACAGCTTAGAACCGGGGCTCCAAAAGCGTTTTGAGCACCACGGAGCATATGAGATGTTCGAAGAGCTGAAACTAGTTTTTCAAGCTCATGCCCGGGTCGAGAGATATGATGTCTCCGACAAGTTCTACAGTTGTAAGATGGAGGAAAACAGTTCTGTCAGTGAGCACATCCTGAAGATGTCTGGGTTGCACAACCGTATGACCCAGCTGAACATTAACCTCCCAGATGAGGCGGTCATTGACAGAATCCTCCAGTCGCTCCCACCAAGCTACAAGAGCTTTGTGATGAACTACAACATGCAGGGGATGGAAAAGACCATTGCTGAAGTGTTCTCGATGCTGAAGTCAGCAGAGGCTGAAATCAAGAAAGAACATCAAGTGTTGATGGTCAATAAGACCACTAAGTTCAAGAAGGGTAAGGGTAAGAAGAACTTCAAGAAGGACGGCAAGGAGGTTGCCGCGCCTGGTAAGCCAGTTACCGGGAAGAATTCAAAGAATGGACCCAAGCCTGAGACTGAGTGCTTTTATTGCAAGGGGAAGGGTCACTGGAAGCGGAACTGCCCCAAATACTTAGCGGATAAGAAGGCCGGCAACACCAAAGGTATATTTGATATACATGTGATTGATGTGTACCTTACCAGTACTCGTAGTAACTCCTGGGTATTTGATACCGGTGCCGTTGCTCATATTTGTAACTCACAGCAGGAGCTGCGGAATAAACGGAGACTGGCGAAGGACGAGGTGACTATGCGCGTCGGGAATGGTTCCAGAGTCGATGTGATCGCCGTCGGCACGCTGCCTCTACATTTACCTACGGGATTAGTTTTGAACCTTAATAATTGTTATTTAGTGCCAAGTTTGAGCATGAACATTGTAT
>NW_021300679.1:0-1252 GCF_002162155.2 Triticum dicoccoides
CTCAATCCTCATGGTTTATATATGCCTTTGCCTGTACCTAGTGTTCCTTGGGAGGATATATCTATGGACTTTGTTTTAGGTTTACCTCGAACAAAGAAGGGGAGGGATAGCATATTTGTTGTCGTGGATAGATTCTCGAAAATGGCACACTTTATACCATGTCATAAAAGCGATGATGCTGTTAATGTTGCTGATTTGTTCTTTCGTGAAATTATTCGCTTGCATGGTGTGCCAAATACTATTGTTTCAGATCGTGATACTAAATTTCTTAGCCACTTTTGGAGATGTTTATGGGCTAAGTTGGGGACTAAACTGCTTTTTAGTACTACTTGTCACCCCCAAACTGATGGACAAACTGAAGTAGTCAATAGAACGTTGTCTACTATGCTTAGGGCTGTTTTGAAGAATAATAAGAAAATGTGGGAGGTATGCTTGCCTCATATTGAATTTGCTTATAATCGTTCATTGCATTCTACTACTAAGATGTGCCCTTTTGAAGTTGTGTATGGTTTCCTACCTTGTGCACCTATTGATTTGTTGCCTCTTCCATCTTCGGAGAAGGTTAATTTTGATGCTAAACAACGTGCTGAATTGATTTTAAAAATGCATGAGTTAACTAAGGAAAACATTGAGCGCATGAATGCTAAATATAAACTTGCTGGAGATAAGGGTAGAAAACATGTTGTGTTTGCACCTGGAGATCTTGTTTGGTTACATTTGCGTAAGGATAGATTTCCTGATTTGCGCAAATCAAAGTTAATGCCACGTGCTGATGGTCCCTTTAAGGTGTTAGAGAAAATAAATGATAATGCATATAAACTAGAGCTGCCTGCAGATTTTGGGGTTAGTCCCACTTTTAACATTGCAGATTTGAAGCCTTATTTGGGTGAGGAAGATGAACTTCCGTCGAGGACGACTTCATTTCAAGAAGGGGAGGATGATGAGGACATCAATACAATTGTTACACCCACAGCCCCTGCTGCTATACATACTGGACCAATTACTAGAGCTCGTGCACGCCAACTAAATTACCAGGTACTTTCATTTCTTGGTAATGATTCTAATGTTCATGAGAATATGATGCTGCCTAAATTGGATACATTTGTTTTGCTTACAAATGAAGGGCCTAGCTTGGAGAAGGATGAACATTGGAGCAAGAACAAGCATGGAGATGATGGCATGCGCAAGGGAAACAAGAACGGAGTTACAAGTGATGATTTCAGGACTTTGAAGCCACCATAATGGGTGCATG
>NW_021300680.1:0-1592 GCF_002162155.2 Triticum dicoccoides
TGGGTGGCGAACCCTAGCAGCAGCCATGAGTTGACGCATGGACTTGGCGGCGTGCTGTAAGTACCCTTGTCCTACTCCTCTGATTCATCCAATTGGGCATTTTTAGGGTTTGTTCATCTTCTGCTTTATCTAGTTGGGGATTAGGTTTTATCCAATTGAAGTGACTAGACTAACCTAGTAACATAGTGTATTGCACTCTCAATTTAGTTCAATTACTGTGGCTCTCCAAATTGTTCTGTACTGTCTGGTACTGTAATTTAAGTTGTTTTGTACTTTACTGTTGCTCTCCAAAATTTGCTTTTGTGCTAAATTAGTAAATAATAGACTTACAGGTTACTTTAAATTGTAATGTACTGTACTGTTGCTCTCCAAATTAAGAGTAATTATAATGAATAAATGAAATTTAATTTTTTCTGTAGTTTGGATGAAGACATTTGGCAAGTAAGGATCCATTTTGATGCAAGAGAACCATTGGAGATGAAGCTGTGTGGTTCAGATATTACTTATCTGAATTTGGTTGCAGTGATGGAAACCCAAGGATTTAATGCATATGATTGTTTGTTTCACATTGAAAATCCATCTTTAGGAGAGAAAGGGATGGATTTGGTAGACAGTCATGCAGAATTACAGATGATAAAGAGGAAGATCCAGGACAAACTGGTGCTTAATTTGCTAGTCAGGGCTTGTCCACCCCCTGATACTGATTTTGAGAGGCAGCATTTTGAAAAGCCAGACTTGTCCACTGTGGTGTACCAAGAGCCTGTTGTTTATGATCTGAGTGAGCCTCCTATCTTAGCTATTGATCAGGAAGGAGTAGTCTTTGAGAGTCAATGTAGCACACATCACCCTGTTGCTCCTGCTGGTGTTTGCACACAAGAAAGCAGAAATGCAACTAACAAGTTGAAAGCAGTTTTGGAAGAAGAAGAAGAGGGATATCAAGGATTTGAGGCTTATGAGGACAGTGATTCCTCTGATGAGGATGGTCAAATTGGAAGTTACCCTAATTACATGGTTGATGAAGAAGATGTAGAGGTGGAAGAGGGAAAGAGGCAGAGAGAGCTAGAAGTACAAGAGGAAGGATCAGATGATGATCAATCAGAAGAGGAAGAAATGCTGCATTATGAGGGTGACACTGAAGTTGAGGACCCATTTGAGGTAGAGGAAGATAGGACTTTTGAACAAGAAGAAGAAACTATAGTTGAACCTGTAAAGAAGAAGCAGAAGCTGCCAGTTAGAAGAGGCCCAACCACTAGGTCACATTGTAGTGAGCTACCAGAGGTTGAACCTGATTTCAGACCATCATCAGATGAAGAAGAGGAGGGGTTGTTGAGGGAGAGTGATGATGATGGTTTTCAGCCACTCTCTTTTGTCCTACAAAAGAAAAGGAAGAGTAGGGCAAAGAAAAGGCCTCCTAGGAAGTGGTACAATGAGAAAATGGAGCAACCACATGAGCAACTGTGTATGAAGTTGTGTTTTAGGGATCAGCATCAATTCAGAGAAGCTTTGTTGAATTTGCACATCACCCAGGCCAGGAATTTCAGGTATCACAGGAATTCAGATCAGAGGATAATTGTTGAGTGTACAGATAAAAA
>NW_021300681.1:0-2121 GCF_002162155.2 Triticum dicoccoides
GAGATACAACCAAAGCGCCGACGGCGCCGCTCTAAATCACGCTGCAGCAAAAACAGCAATACCGACACGAGAGACAACAACACTCTGGATGATGCCGAAGACCAAGAAAACCCCATCGAGCAAAACTCTGAACAAGATGATCGGGAGGATGGGCAAGTTAGCCCTGATGAACAGGCTGCAAACGAAGACTTGGAGGACAGTAATTACCTTCCACCCTCCGAGGATGAGGTGAGCCTCGGCGACGAAGACTTTATCATGCCTGAGGAACCTCTCAAGGAGGAGCGCTTTAAGCAACGGCTAATAGCCACTGCAAGGAGCCTGAAAAAGAAACAGCAGCAGCTTCAAGCTGATCAAGATCTACTCAACGACAGATGGTCTAATGTCCTGGCAGCCGAGGAATACGGCCTCGTGCGCCCAATCAAAAGTTACCCAAAGCGCAAATTGCTACCACAATTTGATGATGAGGCACGGGAACCCGTACCATCAGCGCGTAATGCTGCTGATCGACCACCACGTGGTCGGGACAAAGCGGCAACTCAAGCCGAACACCAGCCCGTCCTACCTCACCGTAAAGGCAGAGACACAATAGCTCGGGGATACACATATGACCTGCGGCAGGACCTGAAGAATAAAGCAGGTCCAGCCAGATCGATCTACGGATCGCGGGGGCATGCCCCGATGCGCGAGGACGGCCATCAAGCCGAACATGACGAGCACAATCACGTCTGGGCCGAAAACCGCAGAAGGACTCCATCCGAACTACGTCGCGATCTGGCCCGATATAGAGGCGCCGCACACCCCCTCTGCTTCACTGATTAAGTAATGGAACATGAATTCCTAGAAGGGTTCAAACCCGTGAATATCGAATCATATGATGGAACAACAGATTTCGTGGTATGGATTGAAGAATTTATTCTCCACATTCATATGGCCCGCGGTGATTATCTTCATGCCATCAAATACCTCCCCCTAAAACTCAAGGGACCGGCCCGGCACTAGCTGAACAACCTTCCTGAAAACTCTATTGGTAGCTGGGAAGACCTAGAAGACGCCTTCCACGAGAACTTCCAAGGCACATACGTCAGACCTCCGGATGCCGATGAGTTAAGTCACATAGTTCAACAACCCGAAGAGTCAGCCAGGAAATTCCGGACCAGGTTCTTAGCTAAAAAGAACCAAATCATCGACTGCCCGGATGCCGAAGTCCCATCGGCCTTTAAGCATAACATCCGCGACGGATGGCTCACCCGACACGTCAGCCAAGAAAAGACAAAGACTATGGCAGCCCTCACGTCACTCATGACCCGCTTTTGCGCGGGCAAAGACAGCTGGCTTGCCCCGTAGCAATAACAATGCAAGCGAACCTGGCACCTCTGCGGCCAAAAATAGCAATGGCAAGCCCCGACACAACAGACACAAGCGTCGAAACAAAGATAACAACATCAATGACACGACGGTCAATGCCGGATTCAGTGGCTCTAAGTCTGGTCAGCGGAAGAAGCCATATAAAAGGAACAATTTGGGCCCTTCCAGTCTGGACCGCATACTCGACCGTCCATGTCAGATCCATGACACCCCTGATAAACCAGCCAATCATACCCACCAGAGTTGTTGGGTCTTTAAGCAAGCCAGCAAGATAAATGCCAAAGACAAGGAGAAGGGGTCGCAAAGTGAGAATGATGACGAGGGGCCCCGTCCGCTAAACATAGGGGGACAGAAGAAGTTTCCCCCTTAGGTCAAAATGGTGAACATGATATACGCTACCCATATCCCCAAGAGGGAGCGCAAGCGCACGCTCAGGGACGTCTATGCGATAGAACCAGTCGCCCCAAAATTCAATCCATGGTCGTCCTGCCCAATCACCTTTGATTGCAGGGACCATCCGATCAGTATCCGTCATGGCGGTTCAGCCGCACTAGTCCTCGACCCAACAATTGATGAATTCCACCTCACACGAGTCCTCATGGATGGTGGCAGCAACCTCAACCTGGTTTATCAGGATACAGTGTGCAAAATGGGAATCGATCCATCAAGGATCAATCCCACCAAAACCACCTTTAAAGGAGTTATACTAGGTGTAGAAGCCCGTTGCACAGGCTCAGTCACATTGGAGGTCGTCTT
>NW_021300682.1:0-917 GCF_002162155.2 Triticum dicoccoides
CTCCAAAAGTGGCTAAGAAATTTAGTATCACGATCTGAAACAATAGTATTTGGCACACCATGCAAGCGAATAATTTCACGAAAGAACAAATCAGCAACATTAACAGCATCATCGCTTTTATGACATGGTATAAAGTGTGCCATTTTCGAGAATCTATCCACGACAACAAATATGCTATCCCTCCCCTTCTTTGTTCGAGGTAAACCTAAAACAAAGTCCATAGATATATCCTCCCAAGGAACACTAGGTACAGGCAAAGGCATATATAAACCATGAGGATTGAGTCGTGACTTAGCTTTTTGACATGTAGTGCATCGAGCAATAAAACGCTCAACATCCCGTCTCATCTTTGGCCAAAAGAAATGTGTAGCAAGTACGTCCTCCGTCTTCTTCACGCCAAAGTGTCCCATTAATCCTCCTCCATGCGCCTCCTGCAACAACAAAAGACGAACGGAGCTACCTGGAATGCATAGCTTGTGAGCAAGAAACACAAAAAATCATCGTTAACGACAAACTTGTTCCACATTCTTCCTTCTTTACAATTCTGCATTACATCTTTAAAATCAGCATCATGCACATATTGATCTTTGATGGTCTCCAAACCAAATATTTTGAAGTCAAGTTGTGAAAGCATAGTATAGCGACGAGACAATGCATCAGCAATAACATTTTCTTTTCCCTTCTTGTGTTTAATGACATAAGGGAAAGTCTCAATGAATTCAACCCATTTAGCATGTCTACGATTCAGTTTAGCTTGACTTTTAATATGTTTCAAAGATTCATGATCAGAATGTATAACAAACTCTTTGGGCCATAAATAATGTTGCCATGTTTCTAAAGTCCGAACAAGAGCATATAATTCTTTATCATAAGTAGAATAATTCAGACTAGGCCCACTCAATTTTTCAGAAAAGTAT
>NW_021300683.1:0-1606 GCF_002162155.2 Triticum dicoccoides
GTATGTACTCATTGAAAAATCTTATCAAGCGTCTTGATCTATCTCTATAGATCTTGATGCTCAATGTGTAAGCAGCTTCACCAAGGTCTTTCTTTGAAAAATTCCTTTAAAACACTCCTTTATGCTTTCCAGAAAATTTTATATCATTTCCGATCAACAATATGTCATTCACATATACTTATCAGAAAGGTTGTAGTGCTCCCACTAACTTTCTTGTAAATACAGGCCTTTCCACAAGTCTGTATAAAACCATATGCTTTGATCAACTCATCAAAGCGTATATTCCAACTCCGAGATGCTTGCACCAGTCCATTGATGGATCACTGGAGCTTGCACATTTTGTTAGCACCTTTCGGATCGACAAAACCTTCTGGTTGCATCATATACAACTCTTCTTTAAGAAAACCATTAAGGAATGCAATTTTGACATCCATTTGCCAGATTTCATAAAATGTGGCAATTGCTAACATGATTCAGATAGACTTAAGCATTGATACGAGTGAGAAAATCTCATCGTATTCAACATCTTGAACATGTCGAAAACCTTTCGCAACAAGTCGATCTTAGTAGATAGTAACTCTACTATTAGTGTCCGTCTTCCTCTTGAAGATCCATTTATTTAACATGGCTTGCTGATCATCGAGCAAGTCTATCAAAGTCCATACTTTGTTCTCATACATGGATCATATCTCAGATTTTATGGCCACAAGCCATTTCATGGAATCTGGGCTCATCATCGCTTCCTCATAGTTCGTAGATTCATCATGGTCTAGTAACATGACTTCCAGAACAGGATTACCGTACCACTCTGGTGCGGACTGTACTTTGGAAGACCTACGAGGTTTTGTAGTAACTTGATCTGAAGTTTCATGATCATCATCATTAGCTTCCTCACTAATTGGTGTAGGAATCACTGGAACTGATTTCTGTGATGATCTACTTTCCAATTCGGGAGAAGGTACAAATTACCTTATCAAGCACTTACTTTCCTCCCACTCACTTGTTTCGAGAGAAACTCCTTCTCTAGAAAGGATCCATTCTTAGCAACGAATGTTTTGCCTCCGAATCTGTGATAGAAGGTGTATCCAACAGTCTCTTTTGGGTATTCTATGAAGACGCACTTCTCCAATTTGGGTTTGAGCTTATCATGCTAAAACTTTTTCACATAAGCATTGCAACCCCAAACTTTAAGAAACGACAGCTTAGGTTTATTGCTAAACCATAGTTCATATGGTGTCGTCTCAACGGATTTAGATGGTGCCTTATTTAACGTGAATGCAGCTATCTCTAATGCATAACCCCAAAACGATAGTGGTAAACCGATAAGAGACATCATAGATCGCACCATATCTAGGAAATAAATAATAACTTTATTATTGCCTCTAGGGCATATTTCCTTCAGTCTCCCACTTGCACCAAAGTCAATAATCTAGTTCACATCGCCATGTGATTTAACACCAATATTCACATCTATATGTGATTAATACCCATAGTTCACATCGTTATGTGATCAACACCCAAAGGGTTTACTAGAGTCAATAATCTAGTTCACATCACTATGTGATTAACACCCAAAGAGTACTAAGGTATCATCATTTTTTGCTTG
>NW_021300684.1:0-1419 GCF_002162155.2 Triticum dicoccoides
TGTGCCTGACAAAGGATTTGAGAAGCTACTTAAAATATTGAAGAAGAAGCTTCCAAAGGATAACGAATTGCCCGACAGTACATACGCAGCAAAGAAGGTCGTATGCCCTCTAGGATTGGAGGTGCAGAAGATACATGCATGCCCTAATGACTGCATCCTCTACCGCGGTGCGTACAAGGATCTGAAGGCATGCCCGGTATGCGGTGCATTACGGTATAAGATCAGACGAGATGACCCTAGTGATGTTGACGGCGAGCCCTCTAGGAAGAGGGTTCCTGCGAAGGTGATGTGGTATGCTCCTATAATACCACGGTTGAAACGTCTGTTCAGAAACGGAGAGCATGCCAAGTTGATGCGACGGCACAGTGAGGACCGTAAGAAAGACGGGAAGTTGAGAGCACCCGCTGACGGGTCGTAGTGGAGAAAAATCGAGAGAAAGTACTAGGATGAGTTTTCAAGTGAGCCAAGGAACGTATGGTTGCTTTAAGCGCGGATGGCATTAATCCTTTCGGGGAGCAGAGCAGCAATCACAGCACCTGGCCCATCACTCTATGTATGTATAACCTTCCTCCTTTGATGTGCATGAAGCGGAAGTTCATTATGATGCCAGTTCTCATCCAAGGCCCTAAGCAACCCGGCAATGACATTGATGTGTACCTAAGGCCATTAGTTGAAGAACTTTTAGAGCTGTGGAATGGAAACGGTGTACGTACGTGGGATGAGCACAAACAGGAGGAATTTAACCTAAAGGCGTTGCTGTTCGTGACCATCAATGATTGGCCCGCTCTCAGTAACCTTTCAAGACAGACAAACAAGGGATACCACGCATGCACGCACTGTTTACTTGACACCGATAGTATATACCTGGCAAGCTGTAGGAAGAATGTGTACCTGGGCCATCGTCGATTTTTTCCGACCAACCATCAATGTCGAAAGAAAGGCCAGCATTTCAAAGGCGAGGCAGATCACCGGAAGAATCCCGCCATGCGTACCGGTGATCACGTACTTGCTATGGTCAATGATTTACACGTAATCTTTGGAAAGGGTCCCGGTGGACTAGCTGTTCCGAGTGACGCTGGGGGACACGCACCCATGTGGAAGAAGAAATCTATATTTTGGGACCTACCCTACTGGAAAGACCTAGAGGTCCGCTCTTCGATCGACGTGATGCACGTGATGAAGAACCTTTGCGTGAACCTGCTAGGCTTCTTGGGCGTGTATGGGAAGACAAAAGATACAGCTGAGGCACGGGAGGACCTGCAACATTTGCACGAAAAAGACGGCATGCCTCCAAAGCAGTATGAAGGTCCTGCCAGCTATGCTCTTACCAAAGAAGAGAAGGAAATCTTCTTTGAATGCCTGCTTAGTATGAAGGTCCCGACTGGCTTCTCATCGAATATAAAAGGAATAATAAATATG
>NW_021300685.1:0-970 GCF_002162155.2 Triticum dicoccoides
CAAAGCGGTTAGTAATAGTCCAAGAATCGGGCCAGAATCATCCCAAACTGCGATTGTTGATGACCGACACGTAAGCGCACCTTAGGGTTCAACAACCATCGAAATCGCTTTCAGACCCCAAAACGGTGAGTAATAGTCCATGAAACAGGCCAGAATCAGCCCAAACTGCGATTGTTGATGACCGACACGTAAGCGCACCTTAGGGTTCAACAACCATCGAAATCGCTTTCGGACCCCAAAACGGTGAGTAATATCCACGAAACGGGCCAGAATCGGCCAAAATTCTGAGTGTTGACGATGGACACATAAACGCACCCCGGGATCGTTAATTGTGGAAATAGCTCTGGGACCCCAAAATGGAGAGTAATAGTCCATGAAAGAGCCCAAAATCGATCAAAACTAGGATTGCTGGTAAACGAAACGTAAACGCAGCCCGGGGTGCATCAATTGTGGAAATCCCTCTGGGACCCCAAAACAATGAGTAATAGTACATGAAACGGGGCAGAGTCGGCCAAAACTGCGAGTGTTTATGACCGACACATAAATGCACCCCAGGGATCGTCAATCGTGGAATCGCTCTAGGACCCCAAAACGGTGAGTAATAGTGCACGAAATGAACCAGAATTGGCCAAAATTGTGAGTGTTGATAACCGACACGTAAACGCACCCTGGGGTTCGTCAGTTGTGCAAATCACTCCGGGGCCCCAAAACTGAGTAATAGTCCATGAAACGGGCCAGAATCGGCCAAAAGTACGACTGTTGATGACGGAAAAGCAAACGCACCCCAGGGTTCGTCAACCGTGGAAATCACTCCGGGACCACAAAATAGTGAGTAATATTCCATGAAAGAGCCCAGAATCGAACAAAACTAGGATTGCTGGTGAACGACACATAAACGCACCCCAGGGTGCGTCAATCGTGGAAATCGCTCCGGGACCCCAAAACAGTGAGTAATAGTCCAAGAGACGGG
>NW_021300686.1:0-2271 GCF_002162155.2 Triticum dicoccoides
GATCGTGATCGAACGCTCTAGGACAAGGAGCAGAGTTTGGTGGGTTTTGGGCCAAATTTGGGGGGTGTTGGGCTGCAACACACACGAGGCCTTTTCGGTCCCTCGGTTAACCGTTGGAGTATCAAACGAAGTCCAAATGATACGAAACTTGACAGGCGGTCTACCGGTAGTAACCCAAGGCCGCTTGGCAAGTCTCGGGACAATCCGGAAATGTTTAAACCCCACACACGAAAGAAGACTAGAAATGACCACCGGAGGAGAACGAAGCGCCGGAATGCAAAACGGACAACGGGGAAAATGCTCGAATGCATGAGATGAACATGTATGCAAATGCAATGCACGTGATGACATGATAAGAGATGCACGAAAAAGAAAACAACACACGGAGACAAAGACCCGAACCCGAGAAATAAATATAACTTAGCACCGGAGACGGCAAGAGTTGGATACAAATATGGAAAGTATGTCTGGGGCGTTACAACACTCCACCACTACGAAAAGATCTCGTCCCGAGATCTAGGACTGAAAGAACTCCGGGTACTCAGAACGGAGGTGATCCTCGCGTTCCCAGGTAGCTTCACGGTCAGAATGGTGAGACCACTTAACTTTGATGAATTTGATTGACTTGTTGCGAGTCTTGCGTTCAGTCTCTTGAAGAATAGCAACTGGGTGCTCATGATAAGAGAGATCTTCTTGGAGCTCAATGTCCTCGAAGTTGACGGTGCGGTCAGGAGTCTTGAAGCACTTTCGAAGCTGAGAGACATGGAACACATCATGAACATTTGCAAAGTTTGAAGGAAGCTCGAGTTGATAGGCGAGGTCGCCTCTCTTGCTGACAATCTTGAAAGGTCCCACGTTTCTAGGGGCAAGCTTCCCTTTGATACCGAAGCGACGAGTACCTTTCATGGGAGAGACGCGGAGGTAAACATGATCTCCGATCTCGAAAACCAGATCACGGTGCTTACTATCATAGTAGCACTTCTGGCGGGATTGAGCTGCTTTGAGGTTATCACGAATGACTTTGCACATTTCTTCTGCTTCTGTGATTAAGTCATTACCCAGCAGCTGACGTTCACCGGTTTCAAACCAGTTGAGAGGGGTACGGCACTTCCTGCCATATAGAATTTCAAAGGGGACCTTGCCCGAACTTGCTTGAAAGCTGTTGTTGTATGAGAATTCAGCATAAGGAAGACAATCCTCCCACTTCATGCCGAAGGAGATCACACAAGCCCTGAGCATATCTTCCAGAATTTGGTTGACACGCTCGACTTGACCGCTCGTTTGAGGATGGAAAGCTGTGCTGAAGCGGATGTTGGTGCCCATGGCCTTCTGAAAAGAATCCCAAAACTTGGAGGTAAAGATGCTGCCACGGTCTGAAGATATCACTTGAGGAATACCGTGCAGAGAGACAATGCGAGAGGTATAGAGTTCCGCCAATTGAGCTGCAGTGATTGACTCTTTGATAGGCAGAAAATGAGCCACTTTGGTGAGCTTGTCGATGACAACAAATATAGCATCATTGCCACGCTTGGACTTTGGAAACCCAGTCACGAAGTCCATTTCAATGTGGTCAAACTTCCATTCTGGAATGGCAAGAGGTTGGAGGAGACCAGCTGGCCTTTGATGTTCTGCCTTCACTCTTCTGCAGACATCACATTCGTTCACGAATTGAGCGATCTCGCGCTTCATTCGAGTCCACCAATAAGCTTGCTTGAGGTCCTGATACATCTTCGTACTACCAGGGTGGATGGAGAGGAGAGAGTTATGAGCCTCGTTCATGATCACCTTACGGAGTTCACCTTTGGGCACAACAATTCGATCCTCGAAGAAGATAGTGTCCTTGTCATCAAGTCGGAAGCACTTGTACTTGGACTGACTCTTTGCAATACCAATCTTCACCTTTTTCACCATAGCATCAAGAAGTTGGGCTTGGCGAATCTGGTCTTCTAAGGTAGGAGAGACTTGAAGGTTGGCGAGGAAACCTTGTGGAACAACTTGCAGATTAAGTTTGCGGAAAGCTTCACAAAGCTCGGGTTGATAAGGCTTGAGAATCAGACTGTTGCAATATGCTTTTCTGCTCAAAGCGTCAGCAATCACATTAGCCTTGCCTGGAGTATACTCGATACTCGGATTGTACTCTTGAATCATTTCGACCCATCGAGTCTGCCTGAGGTTGAGATTAGGCTGAGTGAAGATGTACTTGAGACTCTTGTGATCAGTGAAAATATCCACTTTCCTTCCCAATAGAAGATGTCTCCAAGTCAACAAAGC
>NW_021300687.1:0-673 GCF_002162155.2 Triticum dicoccoides
CATCTCCCGATCTGGATCGGCCCCCTCCCCGACGTCATCGCCTCGCTGCCGCCCGATGCCACCATCTTCGTCTTCGACGCCCCGCCACCTCGTCTCCGTCGCCGGACCACGCCTCATCGCTGCCCCGACCCCATCGCCTCGTCGCCTCGCCGACGCCGCCTGGAGCCCGAGCCGCCGCCCGAGGACCTTGCCGGACCACCTCGCCGGCCTGCCTCCTCCTCCTCGCCGGTCTGCCTCCTCCACAATGCGTCGTCTTCGTCGAGCTCCTCAACCACCGCTGCCCCCGAACCCTACAGCCCTCGTGAGCTTCTCCATCTCCTTGCACTCCCTCTGCCCCGCTCAGTCACCGCGTGCCGCGCCTGGTCCGACACCCCACTGGCGCCTCGCCCCGCTCCGGTTCCCCTTGCCCCACGCTCCCCCCCTCGCGTACTCTGCTGCCTGCAGCCAGCCGAGCCTCGCGTTGGCGAGCCCGCCCCGGCGAGCCTTCGGTTGCTTGCTCCGGCCACCGCCTTCGTCCCGCCGTGCCGTCCGTCCCCTACCACGTTGCTCTGCCATACTCGGCCACCCGGTCGCGCCCCATTTTCCTCGGCGCTGCTGCTCCACGCCTGCGGCCCCTTGCTCGCCGGCCGGCGCGTGCCCGACCCTGCAGTGGCCGGTGCCGCGGCCCTGGGCG
>NW_021300688.1:0-851 GCF_002162155.2 Triticum dicoccoides
TTTGGTGCACTATTATTCACCGTTTTGGGGTCCTAGAGCGATTTACACGATTTGCGATCCCCGGGGTGCGTTTATGTGTCGGTTATCAACACTCACCATTTTGCCCAATTCTGGTCCGTCTCATGGACTATTACTCACCGTTTTGGGGTCCCAGAGCGATTTCCACGATTCACGATCCCGGGGGTGCGTTTACGTGCCCGTCGTCAACACTCATAGTTCTGGCCAATTCTGACCCGTTTCGTGGACTATTACTCACCTTTTGGGGGTCCCGAAGCGATTTCCATAGTTGTTGAACCCAAAGATGCACTTACGTGTCGTTCATCAACACTCGCAGTTTTGGCCGATTCTGGCCCGTTTTGTGGACTATTACTCGCTGTTTCGGGTCCCGGAGGGATTTCCACGATTGACGAACCCCTGGTGCGTTTATGTTTTGGTCATCAACAATCGCGGTTTTTGTCGATTCTGTCCCTTTCGTGGACATTACTCACCGTTTTGGGGTCCTAAAGCGATTTCCATTGCTGTCGAACCCCAAGGTGTGCTTACGTGTTGGTCGTCAAGTCTCGCAGTTTTGGCCGATTCTGGCCCGTTTCTTGGACTATTACTCAGTTTTGGGGTCCCGAAGTGATTTCCACGATTGACGAACCCCGAGGGTGCGTTTATGTGTCGGTCGTCAACACTCACAATTTTGGGCCAATTCTGGTCGTCTCGTGGACTATTACTCGCTGTTTTGGGGTCCCGGAGTGATTTCCACGATTGACGAACCTCTGGGTGCGTTTACATGTTGGTCATCAACACTCGCAGGTTTTGTTGATTCCGACCCGTTTCGTGGACTATTACTCACCGTTTTGGGG
>NW_021300689.1:0-1186 GCF_002162155.2 Triticum dicoccoides
TTCTCCGAGAGTCTGTGTTGGATACCCCTGAGCTAGATGGTTAAGCTGAACAGCAACTTGGAGAGTTGGAAGATAAAAGCTTGCCTAACTTAGTTCGTTCCAAAGGGATATTCTTGTGTAGTGTGTGTTGAAGAAAGGTGATATCTTCATCGATTGGTCCCTGTGATCAGTTGCTGGATCTATTATCTTATCCAATCTTTGATTTGAGTATGGGCTATCGTCAAATCAAATCAGAACCAACGATATTCGTAATGTTGTCTTACTCGTGGTTTTCCTCGAGCATACACCATTATATTCTTATGGGTCTGACCAATGCTATCACCGTGTTCACACGATGGTGGAAGTCCAGTGATATGGGAATTCCGATGAGTTGTTGTTGAGCTCATCGACAACATCCTTATCTTCTCCATGATTCTGTTGGACATTAAGCTAGTGTTGGATACTTCGTAAACAATGCCTTCGAGTTCCGTCTCTGAGGTATATGTTTGGATGAAAGAAGTGACTTCCTTTGATTCACGTGCATTTGATGTAAGTTGCCGCCGTGAATTCGAGAAAGCATGTTTTTACCTCCTCTGGAACCATCCCAAGTCAGTTATGCACGTGCGAAGTATTCTGTGGTTTGATAGACTGATCATCTTCATTCCATATGTGTATCCTAGCACACCAAGCCACTGACTGATTTGTTCAAGGAGAAGGAGTATCTTCATAAGAGCTAATCCGGACTTATGAAAGAACTTCGATATCCTCGCTGATGGTTCCCAACCATAACTCGGTAGTGTTTTATTGTAAGACTACCAAGTGATCATGTTTTGTCTGGGACAGCGTGTTCACACGTGTGTAGCAGAACCAGCTCATGTTTTGGAGCTTGCTATCGTAGTTCATTTCCCGAGAATCTCGCAACGTCATCTCGTCGAATTGTGTTGCAAACTTTCGTTTTCTTCCTAGACTCAATGAGTCTGGAATATTCTGACACCAACCAGTTCTGAATCTCAGGCAGATATGATGGTTGGAGCATTTCCCAAGAACTATGATATTGGTCCCTCGATAACTGGTGAAGTGGATGTCGTGGCCAGCACCACCCAGCCGAAAGACCTGTTATTGTAGTATCTTGATTGAGGAAGTTGGCCACCTCCCCATAAGGATTTCGTAGGATTTACCTCCGTAACTGTTTCTTATGGATTCTATT
>NW_021300690.1:0-1655 GCF_002162155.2 Triticum dicoccoides
TGTAACTGGAGGCGTCTGCACATCGACCCAGATGTCGGTATTACCTTCAATATCATCTTCCGGACGAATATCAAAGGTGATAACCATATCAGGCTGAAATGCATAAGTCTTGCATAGTGCTCGCCATGTTTTGCATCCAAAATAGGTGTAGTCGTCTGAATTATATAATTTTGCGTGGAAAATATAACCATGCTCGGTCTTCAAATAAACTTTCTTTACCTTCGTAGTATGACTAAAACCTATCTTATCCAATACAAAAACTCTTGCATGGCAGGGGATACGCTAGTAGAATAGTAAAAAAAATATAAGTTCAAGCAAATGAAGCAGATGTCATGCTTAATTACGAAAAAAGACTTGTCGTTGTGACTTACTGTATCCACTTCGAAGTTCTCGTCCAGCTTGATGCTGAAGTGCCTATCATCATCTAGGAAGATTCCGTCGCACAGGCCGCGCTCGTCTTCGCAGTATTTGCAAATACCGAAATCCTTTTTGTCGTCAGACATTTCCTATGTTCATAGTTAAAACATTAATTGAAAATTGATAGAAGACAACTACCAGGATACTCAACACACAAATCCGGGGCACTCGATATTTCCTACATATTCTGGCAAAAGTCATGCCAAAATTCACGGAAAAATCCGGCATGACCTTTGCTAAAATAGGATATATCGAGCGCCTGAAATTTGCCGAAACGGAAATGAATCAACACTCCGGCAAAACATAGGCCACTCGGAGGTGTAACCTGCAAACATTACCGGCCACTTGGATATTGAGCAACACAAGATATACATTTCAAAATATCTTATAAGACTCAAATTAGCATGCATTCAATAAGCAAAAGTAAATCATCTCATGCGTCCGTACATCGTCGAATATTATCACTAATACATCCCGAATAGTGTCATATATATAACATCACTAGTACAACTAAAACCCTAGCACACGACGGGTATTGGCGCGGGCGGTGGACACCCACAGAGAAGGAACCATCACGGGATCATAGCTCCAGTGAGATCCCTGGAGAACCTGCCAGGTATTGGAGAACCTGTGCTCCAACGCAAACAAGTAGCGACGGACGTGCGCGTCCTCCTCACTGACACGGTGACGCACCACCTCCGCGGAGTCCTCGAGCCTCTGGACCGTCACTGGCCCACGCGACCGCCACCAAAGAAGGTTCGGGTCAACGACAGGCTGGCTCCTCACCAACCTGCGCCCCCGGTAGGTAGCGCCTCCCAGTACCACCCCGGCGGAGCCCAGTCCCGGACATGGCCCATCTGGTCAAGCAGGTGTCGTCCTTCGCCGACTCGACGACGAGGATGCGGGATAGGCATCATCCACGTCGATGCAGGAAAATTGCTTTAACTAAAAAAATAGCAATAACTTCTTACTAACTAGTTCTATTAATTCAACTAGTTCTTACTAAAAATAAACTTACTATAAATAAAAATATTCTAGTACCTAATTAGTACCTAGTTCTTACTAACTAATTAGTACATAAGAACTAATGCCCTAATTACCCTAACTAATTTGATGGAGGTAGAAACCCTAGGCAGAGGTAGGGAGAGGGAGGAGCAGGCGTGCTCACCTCGGTGCCTGCGACGAGGGAGGGGCAGGCGGCGTCGAGGTCGTGGTCGGGGCTCCGGGGCGGCGTTGAG
>NW_021300691.1:0-4829 GCF_002162155.2 Triticum dicoccoides
TTGGCCTGACAGCGGAGTCCACGAGAACGGAAAACTTGAACAGGAGCCCCGGGCGACTCCTGCGGCACCACCCGTGATTCCGGACTGTACGGCACGGGCCCCTGCACGGCTAGATGGGACAGTTATGGCATAATAAACTATGCAGAAGGGCTGTTGGTACGTAGGAGTACATTATACGTACGGGGCGCCTGTACCGTACCGTAGCAGCTGGGTGGAGCATCTCTGCACCTGCGCGAGCTCGTTTTGTTAACTGAATTTTCTACTAGAGTACTACGGTCTACAGCCTACAGGCGAGGAGAGGAGAGTTGAGCTCGCATGTGAGTGAGCATCATGCGTGCCTGCATGGTGCAGAGCGAGGGACTCGGTCGTCCCAAAATATAACTCGAACCAACTGCCGAACGCGGCATCAAACCAACTGGCTGGCTCATGTGATGCTAATTCCATTTGTTTATGTGCAGGAGTAGTACGGACGCAGAAATTTGCTTTACTAGTTATGGCTACAAATTATAGGGTGTCGCGTCCACAACAACGAGACTGTACGCGCTTTGCACAGGACACAACTTGGACGAGTATACGTATTTTATTTTATAATTATTAAAGAACCGCTAGTGCAAACAGCTGCGCCATTGCAAAAGATATAGAATTCAATGACAAAATAATGCCACAAGGGGAGAAAAGGTCCATTGATTGAGTGCATATGCAAGCCATTTTTCCGCGACACGAGCGAACTGCCACCGATGGAAGCAACAGCCACTGGTACAGTTGGGAAGTGGTACGTGATGATCATGCATGCGTGCAACGGAGAGACGGTCGATGGGTCGGTCGGTGGAGCAAGCGGCCGCGATGTATCGGTGAAGTCATTATGGAGGTGGTCGAGGCGCAGACACCGTCGCGAAGGCCCGGGATGCTCCTGGGTCGACGACGGGGTGTGCGCGCGGCATACAGCAAAGTGGTGGATGACAGCGCCGCATGGAAACCTAGGGCCGGTCGAGAGATCCACTGGTGCATGCGATCGAGCTGAACCCGCGCGCGTCGGTCCTTGGTCCGTCGGTGCTGTCTACGCCTTCCTCGACCCGGCATGCATGCCACCACTGATCCACGCCAGCCAAGCTAGCTCGCTCGATTTTTATGATCAGCATACACACCAGTCCTCCTACTTGACTCTGACTGTAAAAGCTGTGCCACCTCATATCTTTCCGTACTGCGGCTTTAGATATGCTCCACGTTCGTCCCAACTTGCACGGCAAGTGGCGCTCGCCTTACGCGCTCCGACTAAGTGCGCTGCGTGCGGGCAAACACGTACGCGCCGTGCCGTGAATCCCGGAGCGATGCATGCGAGGGCTGCGGAGGAGGCCCCAGCCGGCCGGACCGTCGTGGGGGCTCGTCCCGTGTGGACGTGCATGGCTCAACAGCTGGACAAACACGCAACCCCGTTCACTCATGTCGGGTCGCCATGCCATCTTTCTCCTCATCTCTCCTTTTCTGACCGACGCTATTAAAAGCATAGTAGTAATACACTGCTATGCGCTTCCTGCATGCATGCACGCACATGCATGGATTAAAAACGGTCGGTGCTCCGTACGCCTACGTGATACGGTACAACAAAGTGGCAGAAAACCATGGCACGGCTCGAGCACAGCGATACCACTTGGATCCACTTGAGCATCGTATCCGACTCTCCATCAATGAGATCTTGCGCTCACGATCGCCTCGGAAGCCGCGTGCCATTCCGAGACCCCGGTCTCGGTCACATGGAGTGGGAGACTGTGCATGCTGTTTTAAGGTAGAAAGTAAAGAACGAGAGAGTTTAAATGAAAGATGATCCATCATTCTTTATTGATGATAAAAATAGGGTATTTATACCCAGGCGGAAGTACACATGATGCTTAGCGGTCAAGTAAGCACATACTTACTTGAGAGCCAAGGAATTACATAGTTGCCTTGAGAGCCAAGGAAGTACATGGTTGCTTGAGAACCAAGCAACCTATCTAATAATTAACTTAATCCTAATTAGCTTAATTAATAAGCAACTATTCTATTCTTAACACTCCCCCTTGTACAACACCTCTACTTTGGTATCCATCATCTTGATAAATTCTTTGAATAATCTTCAATGCCTCCTCCAAAAACCCTGTGGGAAAAATATGAGGAGAATAGTGCAGATATGTTGCTAAAACTCCTTTAAACCCAATGGGAAAAATAATAAGGAGAAAATGATGCAACATATAATGATTATTGTCTCTTGATAACTCATACGAGAAAAACCTTTGAAGAAGAAGAAAAACCATCAATGAGTTAAGAGAACAATTAATATGTCTTGAGTACTTTCTTTAAAAACCTCGATAGAGAAAATAGAAAATATGACGTAAGATCTTTGATAAGATATTGCCTCATTAAAAATCATTATGAGAAACTTTGATAGAAAACTCATAAGGGAAAAGAGTGCGATATGGTATGCCATTGAAAACTCCTTTAAAACCCAGTGGAAAAAATATAAGGAGAAAGTGTATGACATATACGGGCATTTGTGTTTATATTGTCTCGTTAAAGATCTTTATGAGAAACCATTAGGGAAAACTCATGAAGGGAAAAAGAGTACAATATATGCAATTTTAGGATTATTAATAGGTTATAGATTTGGGAAATTACTCCCCCTGAACTTTGCAAACCTAGAGAATGTGTAATACAAAATCCATTGATATGATCATGACATTATGAATAATCTGTAGGATTTTCAAAGTATGTTGTTTGCATATTGTTTCCTCACTTTCTATAATTCGTGAGGATAAGTAATTTTCGAGCAATGTACTTTACGATATTGCTCTTCATATAACCTGTAGTTTTTGAGTGACACAAGTGGTAGCGTCTTGAAAAATCAAGTTATGTGATTCTGATGAATCTCAACCACATTATTTTGAGTGTGGTTAATCATTCTACTAAGCGATGCATATTTTGCTATACTTTTATATAAAGCAACTATGTCAGAATAATAACTGGAAATCGCCATAAAAGCCCATTTAGATGACTTCCATATGAAGGCTATTCCAGCAAAATTCAGTCATTGATATGGCAGTATTGGGATCAAAGAAAGAGCCAATATCATTATATCATATCATGGCCATATCTTGTATTTCCTGATGGAAATATCCAAGATTTATTGTGAGCTTGAGATATAAGCTGATATTTCTTATATCGACCATATACCTTTTGTTGGGGTTGCACTCGGAACAAAGATAGGAAATATAGTGTCAGGCCTTGCAATTATATGAGTGCTTTGACATTAGTGAGATATAGAACTTCAGGTCCTGATATCACTTCATTAACACGCCTAGGTATGAATGGATTTGTACCCTATCAGGGGTAGTATGACCATATTACATGTCTTTTATTGACATGATATATCCACATTGAACTTTTCGTATATGTTTTGGATATATGTAGACTGATATATGTATTCTTGAGAGAATGCTCAAGTTGTAAGCTTAAGCTAAATTTGGTTGAATCCAAATATTCCGCCTTGAGATGATTTTATGTATTTTTAGGTCCTTTAGAGACATTGATGATGAAATCATTGATATACACTGAGGTGATATAATTAAGGAAATCAAATTTCAGATTTCTTTATTAAAACACATAAATAATCATCATTATTCGAGTAATCCTTTTGAAGAAGGAACTCATTTAGTCGGTAGTACCATATGATTTCCGACTATTTCAAGTCATGGAGTGACTTATGAAGTTTTACACAAAACTTGTTGCGATTTGCTTTTTGGATTCGGAAGTATAAGCCCTTTAGGAACTTCAAAAAAGATTTCCGAAATGAGTGACTCATATGAGTATGTAGCCACTTCATCCATCAACTGCATGGATAATATTATTATTTTTATTGCCAATGATATTTAGTATCGAAACATAAATCCACCCATACCAAGAGGGTATGTTACATCATAATTGATGTCGGGTCTCTGCGTGAACCCTTTTGCTACAAGCCTCGCTTTCTCACCACCTCGTTGACTTTGTCTATGAATGAGAAGTTTTTAGTATTCCATATGGAAGATACTTATGAGGAGTAGGTATTACTGTGGTAAACACCACTCATTTGTTGAGCGACTGCTATTCTTCATTACTTGCTTCCTTTTATGTGAACCAATATGAGTGCAAGAGGCACTCTACCATGGATTTTGGTTCTGGGCCCAAAAGGTTTTAGCAATTTGAGAAGAAATATATGTCGAGAAATGTAGTCTTTAGTTTATATGATCCTGGTGGAATCATTGAAGTTTTTGGATAAAATATTTATTCCTTTTTAACTCCTTGTGATTTCCTACAACAAATGGAGTCAAGGTGTTTCGATGTCCCAGCACCAAAAAAATTGTGCACATTTATGCCGGGATTTGGATGATGAGCATTCAGTGAGGTGACTTTCAACTTGATGTTGAATTACATTTACTGGTTGAGGATTTGATTTCCTCTATTTCCGCGGAAGTATATGAGAAGTTATATCTCATCTTGTCAGATTTTCTCCCCCTCTTGCTCTCATTTGGGGAGAAGAGTGGTTTATCAGGTACCTCCACTCTTTCTAACACTTTACTGTAGGAATATAGAATTTTAGTAACACCTTGTTATCAGTACATGTATGTGGCAAATTTGCAATGTGTTGCAAATATATGATTCTCTAAACTTCTAGTTTAGATTCTTTGAGTACGTGGATATAAGGATCATTTCTAATTTATTTTTCGACATCCTTGTGGTACTTATCTCCCCCTAATGCCGAAAAATATCCTTATTGCTGATGCAATCAGCATACGGGTTATGAATAGTTTTGATTGACG
>NW_021300692.1:0-1488 GCF_002162155.2 Triticum dicoccoides
CCTTTCGCCACCGCCACCGCCACCGCCCCCCTTCTTCACTTAATTAATTTGTTTTTACTACATGTTTTCAGGACTGACATAATGGCGGACGATAGAGCTGACCCGATTATGGACAACTATGATCCGGACGGTGAAGCACATATGTTCGGCATCATAAACGGCGATATTCTATATGTGCCGACCGGAGAAGAAGAAGATGATATCTCTTCTTATCTGAACCTTGACGGTGAAGATGAAGGGCGCCGTCAGCAAGATGATGCCGAACAAACGTCGATAAACGACGATCTTCAAATGGAAGTAGCAACCACCTCCGGCACCGAGGTATATATATACATTGAGCCTCTGGTGATACAAACTAACTGATTTGAATAAATATGTGTGTACTAACGCGCGCGACTCTCTTTCTTATTTTAGCCCTCGGCCGGATCGTCGAAATAATCGAGTACGTCGTCAAAGCGTGGCGCAACCAAGACGATGAAACAAGGAGAAACATGCACCATCGAGGTTGTCGACAGTGCAACCGGCAGGCCGCAGGAGCCCCGCAAGAACGCCACCAAGTTTGTCAGCCAATGCGGAGCCATTGTTAGAGACAACGTCTCGATCACTGTCCAGGAGTGGAATGAGCCAAAGAAGGCACGAATTGATGGTTTCACTTTTGTCGATAAGAGAACAAAAAAAGATTGCTTCAAGAAGCTTATGGAACATTTCGTTCTACCTCCGGAATACAACAAATTCGATGAGGAGGGTAACAAGATTGAGGAAAACAAGGAGAGGAGGAGGCTAGTCAAACAGTTCGCTCTTCATAAGATGGCCGACGCATTCCGGAAATTGAAGAAAAATCTAGCCCGTGACTTTGTCAAGCAGAACAAGACTCCGGATTTCAAAGGACAATATGAGAAACTGAAACATGATTGGCCAGAATTTGTGAAGCAAAAGAAATCGGAGCAGTTCATTCAAATATCGAAAAAAATAAGGAAAATGCGGCTAAGAAGAAGTACAATCATGTTATGGGGCCAGGAGGGTATCGCATTTGGGTGCCTAGGTTGGAGAAGATGGAGAACGAGCTGAGGGCGCGAGGAATCCGTCCAGGTACGGAGGGATGGGACCCAAGGGCCAAAAGCTGGTGGTACGGGCATGGGGGAACGCTGAACCCGGAGACAGGGGAGTGTGTTTACCGGGGCAAATTAATTAAACCCACCCAAGCCCTTATTGACGCAATGAAGGATGCTCAACAGGGGAAGATCAAGTTCAACAGAGAGAACGACGCGCTGACAAAAGCCCTCGGGAATCCTGAACACAGAGGACGTGTACGAGGCATGGGGCACATTCCGTGGAAAATAGGGTTCCCCCAGAACGATGACCCGTACGGTTACAGAAGCCGTAAGAGAAAGATGGATCGGGAAGCAGATGTTGTGGCGCGGTTGGCATCGGAAATGGATGTGATGAAGAAAACCGTGAGTGTACTAGTAGCCGAAAGAGATGCAGCTC
>NW_021300693.1:0-3904 GCF_002162155.2 Triticum dicoccoides
GACGGTTTGACTGCAAAATACTTGCTATGCAGTCAGACTGGGAGGTGAGTACGAAAAACTCAACTCTTTCTTCCAACGTATAGGAATCTCACATCATGTCTCTTGCCCTCATGCTCACCAACAAAACAGTTCAGCAGAACGCAAGCATAGGCACATTGTTGATATTGGCCTCTCCCTTCTTGCTGCCGCGTCTATGCCACTAAAGTTTTGGGATGAGGCCTTTCTCACAGCAGTACATCTCATAAATATTCTGCCTAGCCGTGTCATCAATCACGAAACACCCACCAAACGCCTCCTTCACACCAAACCCGACTATTCACATCTTCGAGTATTTGGCTGCGCATGTTGGCCAAACCTCCGTCCCTATAACAACAAAAAGCTTATGTTTCGTTCCACACAATGTGTGTTTATAGGCTGCAGTGCACAACACAAAGGCGTCAAGTGTCTTGATGTAGCCACGGGACGTGTGTATATCTCTCGAGATGTAGTCTTTGATGAAACGGTTTTTCCCTTTGCAAAACTCCACCCAAATGCCGGTGCATTGCTCCGCAAAGAGATTCTTCTCTTGCCCTCTTCGTTATCCGGCGTTGATCATGGGGGAGAGAATAATAGTACTAATCAACTTGCCTCTAATCATCATATTTTTCCTGAGATTACTACTGCAGAAACTAGCTCAAATGGTGAAAATCCAAGGCAAAACGGGCAATATTTTATGTGCCCCCCAGCTGGAGACATGGACGCGTACCGAGGAGGATCTGCCTCGGGATCCTTGCGGCAGGAAACACCATCCTCTTCGGGATCCGGGCGGACAGGGCAAACAGCACCTGGGCGCGCCTCGGGCCTCGAACAGACTCACGGTCGTGAAAGCGACGACGCTGCCCCACACCAATCGGCTAATGATGCATGGCGGGAGGACACGCGCGCGGTCGGGCCTCGCTCGCTGGATTGGCCCGCGCTGGATTCATCGGGGCCCGCCACCTCCGACCGGCCGCATGCGCCAAACTCACCCGGGCCCGCTGCAGACTCGCCCGGGGCCGCCACCTCGCCTCGATCGCTATCGCCAGCAAGCGCGACAGGATCCCCCTCGGGATTGCTGCGGTCGCGGTCGCCAGCAGCAGCGACAGAATCCCCCCTCGGGATCCAGTTCGCCAGCGCCTGATGCAGATGGATCCCCTGCGGCTTTGCCTCCTGTGGCGCCGCGCACAAGGCTACAGAAGGGAGTAACTACTCGTTTAAATTACAAAAATTTCTCTAAGATTGGTATGTCTTGCACAACTGGTGAGCCTAACAGTTTAATGTCAGCACTTGATGATCCAAGATGGAAGGCAGCCATGGAAGATGAAATCATGGCGTTGCGGAAAAATAAAACATGGCATCTAGTGCCCCTGCGAGCAGGCAGAAATTTGATTGATTGTAAGTGGGTCTACAGAATCAAGGAGAAATCTGATGGCACCATAGACAGATACAAGGAAAGACTTGTAGCAAAGGGATTCAAGCAAAGGTATGGCATAGATTATGAGGATACGTTTAGTCGCGTGGTTAAAACTGCAACAATCCGTCTTGTATTGTCAATAGTTGTGTCCAGGGGATGGAGTCTGAGACAGCTAGATGTCCAGAACGTTTTCCTTCATGGTGTTCTGGAAGAGGAAGTGTACATGAAGCAACCTCCTGGGTTTGAGGATAAAAGTGCACCATCATATGTCTGCAAGCTTGATAAAGCCATGTATGGTCTGAAACAGGCACCCAGAGCATGGTACTCACGGTTAAGTATGAAACTTCAGTCGCTTGGTTTTGTTCCATCAAAATCTGACACCTCTCTGTTCATTTATTATAAGCATAGAACATCCATATTTGTTTTGATATACGTTGATGATATCATTGTCACTAGTTCTTCTGGTGGAGCCGTGACAACACTGCTTAAGGATTTAAGCTCTGAGTTTGCTCTCAAGGATTTGGGAGATCTGCATTTCTTCTTGGGTATTGAAGTCAAGAAACATAGCAATGGTATTCATCTATCTTAAGCAAAGTATGCCACCCAACTGCTAAGTAGAATTGGTATGCAGAATTGTAAATCCTCACCAACACCCTTGTCTAGTTCAGAACCCTTGTCCTTGACAGAAGGAGAACCATTGCACCAAGATGACATCACCGGTTATAGGAGTTTAGTTGGTGGACTTCAGTACTTGACTTTGACTCGACCTGACATCTCTTTTGTAGTTAATAAGGTGTGTCAGTATCTTCATGCACCTACCACAACACACTGGACAGCTGCAAAACAAACTCTCAGGTATATAAGCAACACTATACACTTGGGTCTCACATTCAGCAAGTCATCTTCCACACTTGTAAGTGCATTCTCAGATGCAGACTGGGCTGGTTGTTTGGATGATAGAAGGTCAACAGGTGGTTTTGCCATTTTCTATGGATCCAACTTAATATCATGGTGTGCAAGAAAGCAAGCCACTGCTTCTAGATCAAGTACAGAAGCAGAATATAAAGCACTAGCAAATGCAACAGCAAAAATCATTTGGGTTCAATCCACGCTCAGAGAACTTGGGATTATTCAGACTCAGCCACCGTGCTTATGGTGTGATAACCTTGGTGCCACATACTTGTCTGCAAATCCAGTTTTCCATGCCAAAACAAAGCACATTGAAATAGACTTTCATTTTGTGAGAGAACGTGTTGCCAACAAACAACTTGAGATCAGATTCATACCATCCAAAAATCAGCTTGCAGATGGATTCACTAAAGCTTTGCCGGTGAGAAGTTTTGAATAGTTTAAACGTAATCTCAACTTGTCATAGTTGTGATTATGGGGGAGTGTTAAACGTATATTATACAGGTTGTTTGGCGTGACCTTGAGGTCCACGGCATAGTAGTTAGGAGGTTTAAGTTTTCATGTTTATCTCTCTGTTATCTTCTAAACCCTCCTGCAATATCTCTGGTGGTTAGCCTCGACGCTGCCTCCTCCTGTACCGAACCCCCCTCTATCAATATATACACCACGGGTATCCATGTATGGAGATTGAGACGCTTCCATAATCTTCCACATTCTGAACAAAAGCATGGTCTGCGGTAGCTTAGGTTAGCCCATTTTTTTTAGCCTATTGTTACTCTTACTCGAGAGCTATATATGAGTCCATAGTAGGGAGAAGTTCCTACTGTTTTACCGAAAGAACAGTGCATCAAGTGCATGGATATACTATGAATATTTTTTTTTAAAGTGCATGGACATACTATGAACGTTTGGTGCGCGTAACAAGTGCATCCTTACCGGTAAAACATGATCTAAAGTGCATACCTCCCCAGTGCTACACATCGCCACACGTGTCTAACTGCAGTTTTTGCAAGTGTACCTCCAGGTGCCGTTTCGGCACTAAAGTCAGAGTGCGTCTCATGAACAGTAAATTTAAAACAAATAGCGAAATCTTTTAGAAAAAACTGAAATTTTTGGGGATGCACAACTCATCTTTGCCAAGCGCCGCAGGCGCTCACCACCGTTCTCCACTGGGCGTGACACACCTTCAAGGCCCATGTGCTTGTTCGCCACAACCACCATCGCACGTCAGCGGGGATCGAGCCTACAGATCTTGACACGGTGATCCCATGAAAAGTTGGCTACAATCATTATACTTGGCATTGTTGACGCATCTAGACAAGATGGTCTCGTGAAAGTTGAATTTAGACGTGCAAGGAAGCAGGGTTGTCGAAGCCGGCAAGTGTGTAGGACACAAATGTGTGTGTGTGAGAGAGAGAGGATGCGAGAGTGTGTGAAGAGAGGGAGATAAAGTCATAGAGCTGGTGTCTCTATGTATTTTAAGTCTTGATGTGGTGGAAGGAGATCCGGCGGAGTCACGCAGAACGTGAGCGCTTGAGAGGAGCGGCGGGCACCTGAACGGTG
>NW_021300694.1:0-3904 GCF_002162155.2 Triticum dicoccoides
GACGGTTTGACTGCAAAATACTTGCTATGCAGTCAGACTGGGAGGTGAGTACGAAAAACTCAACTCTTTCTTCCAACGTATAGGAATCTCACATCATGTCTCTTGCCCTCATGCTCACCAACAAAACAGTTCAGCAGAACGCAAGCATAGGCACATTGTTGATATTGGCCTCTCCCTTCTTGCTGCCGCGTCTATGCCACTAAAGTTTTGGGATGAGGCCTTTCTCACAGCAGTACATCTCATAAATATTCTGCCTAGCCGTGTCATCAATCACGAAACACCCACCAAACGCCTCCTTCACACCAAACCCGACTATTCACATCTTCGAGTATTTGGCTGCGCATGTTGGCCAAACCTCCGTCCCTATAACAACAAAAAGCTTATGTTTCGTTCCACACAATGTGTGTTTATAGGCTGCAGTGCACAACACAAAGGCGTCAAGTGTCTTGATGTAGCCACGGGACGTGTGTATATCTCTCGAGATGTAGTCTTTGATGAAACGGTTTTTCCCTTTGCAAAACTCCACCCAAATGCCGGTGCATTGCTCCGCAAAGAGATTCTTCTCTTGCCCTCTTCGTTATCCGGCGTTGATCATGGGGGAGAGAATAATAGTACTAATCAACTTGCCTCTAATCATCATATTTTTCCTGAGATTACTACTGCAGAAACTAGCTCAAATGGTGAAAATCCAAGGCAAAACGGGCAATATTTTATGTGCCCCCCAGCTGGAGACATGGACGCGTACCGAGGAGGATCTGCCTCGGGATCCTTGCGGCAGGAAACACCATCCTCTTCGGGATCCGGGCGGACAGGGCAAACAGCACCTGGGCGCGCCTCGGGCCTCGAACAGACTCACGGTCGTGAAAGCGACGACGCTGCCCCACACCAATCGGCTAATGATGCATGGCGGGAGGACACGCGCGCGGTCGGGCCTCGCTCGCTGGATTGGCCCGCGCTGGATTCATCGGGGCCCGCCACCTCCGACCGGCCGCATGCGCCAAACTCACCCGGGCCCGCTGCAGACTCGCCCGGGGCCGCCACCTCGCCTCGATCGCTATCGCCAGCAAGCGCGACAGGATCCCCCTCGGGATTGCTGCGGTCGCGGTCGCCAGCAGCAGCGACAGAATCCCCCCTCGGGATCCAGTTCGCCAGCGCCTGATGCAGATGGATCCCCTGCGGCTTTGCCTCCTGTGGCGCCGCGCACAAGGCTACAGAAGGGAGTAACTACTCGTTTAAATTACAAAAATTTCTCTAAGATTGGTATGTCTTGCACAACTGGTGAGCCTAACAGTTTAATGTCAGCACTTGATGATCCAAGATGGAAGGCAGCCATGGAAGATGAAATCATGGCGTTGCGGAAAAATAAAACATGGCATCTAGTGCCCCTGCGAGCAGGCAGAAATTTGATTGATTGTAAGTGGGTCTACAGAATCAAGGAGAAATCTGATGGCACCATAGACAGATACAAGGAAAGACTTGTAGCAAAGGGATTCAAGCAAAGGTATGGCATAGATTATGAGGATACGTTTAGTCGCGTGGTTAAAACTGCAACAATCCGTCTTGTATTGTCAATAGTTGTGTCCAGGGGATGGAGTCTGAGACAGCTAGATGTCCAGAACGTTTTCCTTCATGGTGTTCTGGAAGAGGAAGTGTACATGAAGCAACCTCCTGGGTTTGAGGATAAAAGTGCACCATCATATGTCTGCAAGCTTGATAAAGCCATGTATGGTCTGAAACAGGCACCCAGAGCATGGTACTCACGGTTAAGTATGAAACTTCAGTCGCTTGGTTTTGTTCCATCAAAATCTGACACCTCTCTGTTCATTTATTATAAGCATAGAACATCCATATTTGTTTTGATATACGTTGATGATATCATTGTCACTAGTTCTTCTGGTGGAGCCGTGACAACACTGCTTAAGGATTTAAGCTCTGAGTTTGCTCTCAAGGATTTGGGAGATCTGCATTTCTTCTTGGGTATTGAAGTCAAGAAACATAGCAATGGTATTCATCTATCTTAAGCAAAGTATGCCACCCAACTGCTAAGTAGAATTGGTATGCAGAATTGTAAATCCTCACCAACACCCTTGTCTAGTTCAGAACCCTTGTCCTTGACAGAAGGAGAACCATTGCACCAAGATGACATCACCGGTTATAGGAGTTTAGTTGGTGGACTTCAGTACTTGACTTTGACTCGACCTGACATCTCTTTTGTAGTTAATAAGGTGTGCCAGTATCTTCATGCACCTACCACAACACACTGGACAGCTGCAAAACAAACTCTCAGGTATATAAGCAACACTATACACTTGGGTCTCACATTCAGCAAGTCATCTTCCACACTTGTAAGTGCATTCTCAGATGCAGACTGGGCTGGTTGTTTGGATGATAGAAGGTCAACAGGTGGTTTTGCCATTTTCTATGGATCCAACTTAATATCATGGTGTGCAAGAAAGCAAGCCACTGCTTCTAGATCAAGTACAGAAGCAGAATATAAAGCACTAGCAAATGCAACAGCAAAAATCATTTGGGTTCAATCCATGCTCAGAGAACTTGGGATTATTCAGACTCAGCCACCGTGCTTATGGTGTGATAACCTTGGTGCCACATACTTGTCTGCAAATCCAGTTTTCCATGCCAAAACAAAGCACATTGAAATAGACTTTCATTTTGTGAGAGAACGTGTTGCCAACAAACAACTTGAGATCAGATTCATACCATCCAAAAATCAGCTTGCAGATGGATTCACTAAAGCTTTGCCGGTGAGAAGTTTTGAATAGTTTAAACGTAATCTCAACTTGTCATAGTTGTGATTATGGGGGAGTGTTAAACGTATATTATACAGGTTGTTTGGCGTGACCTTGAGGTCCACGGCATAGTAGTTAGGAGGTTTAAGTTTTCATGTTTATCTCTCTGTTATCTTCTAAACCCTCCTGCAATATCTCTGGTGGTTAGCCTCGACGCTGCCTCCTCCTGTACCGAACCCCCCTCTATCAATATATACACCACGGGTATCCATGTATGGAGATTGAGACGCTTCCATAATCTTCCACATTCTGAACAAAAGCATGGTCTGCGGTAGCTTAGGTTAGCCCATTTTTTTTAGCCTATTGTTACTCTTACTCGAGAGCTATATATGAGTCCATAGTAGGGAGAAGTTCCTACTGTTTTACCGAAAGAACAGTGCATCAAGTGCATGGATATACTATGAATATTTTTTTTTAAAGTGCATGGACATACTATGAACGTTTGGTGCGCGTAACAAGTGCATCCTTACCGGTAAAACATGATCTAAAGTGCATACCTCCCCAGTGCTACACATCGCCACACGTGTCTAACTGCAGTTTTTGCAAGTGTACCTCCAGGTGCCGTTTCGGCACTAAAGTCAGAGTGCGTCTCATGAACAGTAAATTTAAAACAAATAGCGAAATCTTTTAGAAAAAACTGAAATTTTTGGGGATGCACAACTCATCTTTGCCAAGCGCCGCAGGCGCTCACCACCGTTCTCCACTGGGCGTGACACACCTTCAAGGCCCATGTGCTTGTTCGCCACAACCACCATCGCACGTCAGCGGGGATCGAGCCTACAGATCTTGACACGGTGATCCCATGAAAAGTTGGCTACAATCATTATACTTGGCATTGTTGACGCATCTAGACAAGATGGTCTCGTGAAAGTTGAATTTAGACGTGCAAGGAAGCAGGGTTGTCGAAGCCGGCAAGTGTGTAGGACACAAATGTGTGTGTGTGAGAGAGAGAGGATGCGAGAGTGTGTGAAGAGAGGGAGATAAAGTCATAGAGCTGGTGTCTCTATGTATTTTAAGTCTTGATGTGGTGGAAGGAGATCCGGCGGAGTCACGCAGAACGTGAGCGCTTGAGAGGAGCGGCGGGCACCTGAACGGTG
>NW_021300695.1:0-1434 GCF_002162155.2 Triticum dicoccoides
AAATACCGGCAACACAGAAAGGAACACAATCAATGCAATGCACAATATGATGCATGATCATGACATGGCAAAATGAATGTGTTTTGGGCTAATGCAACTAGCAACAGATTAAATGAAGTTGGTTTGAATACAAGATTCAAATTCAAACTCCATATGTGATTATTCAAATGCCATTTAATTGATTTGTGCTAAACAGCAGCTATAAGTTGTTCTAACATGCATGAAAATGGTACAGATGGATTCCTTGAATTTTTCTGATAATTTTTCATATATAAATTATTTAATTTGGAGTTACGGTTAATTTTCTATGATTTATTGAAGTTTAGGGCATTTTCTGAAATTATAAATCATTTCCTAATTTATTTTAATTCCAGAAAGGAATTATTGCGTCAGCATGACCTCATGCTGACCTCAGCAGGTCAACGGGCGCCGTCCAGGTCAAACTGACCTGTGGGACCCATATGTTAGCGTCACAGTTAGTTAATAGGGGGTTATCTGCTTAATTAAAGAATTAGGGGGGGGTCGGGGCCCACTGGTCAGTGTTAGTGGCTAATTAGGTTTAGTTAATGGCCTGGGCCCACACGTCAGTGAGAGAGAGGGGAGGGTCAAACCGGGCAGTGGGTCAACCCACGCCGGTCAACGGTCAGCGGTCGCCGGCGTTTAGCCGCCGGCGAGTCCCGACGCGGTGGTGCGCTGCGGAAATGGCCTACAGAGCGCCGTTTGGCGCGCGGAGCATGACTACGGGATGCGGACGCTCGTCCGCATCCAACCAGGGTGGTGGCGCGGCCGGGGAGTGGCCGAAGAGTGGTCGGCGACGAGCTTTAGCGGCGGCCGGAGTTCGGGGAGGTCGGGGTTGGCGTTAGGGGGCACGGGAGGGGAAGCTGGTGTGTGAGTTAGGTTCCTGGTGAGGTGTGGAGCACGTTGCCGTGCTCGGTAGCTAGCTCCGGTGGCTCTGGCCTTGTCCGCGTCATCGCTGGCGGTGAGGAGCTCACGGCCCCCGTGAAAAGGGCGGCTAGCGTGCGGGAACGAGCGCGGGGAGGAGGGGAAATGGAAGAGGAGCTCACAGCGGATCCGGTAGAGGCAACGGCGAGGCCGGGGAGGGGCTGGAGCTCGCGAATCCTCGAAAGTTCGCCGGCGGCCGAAGGTTGGGGACGAGCTCCGGGAAGACGCTACAGGGCTCCCGCGGTCGAATGGGTTGGTGTAGAAGACGCAGAAGGCGATGGCGGTTCCTCTGAACTCATCGGAGAGGCACGGGGTGGACGGTGGCCGCGGTGATGCTCGTCGGCGGTGACGGGTGTGTTCGGTGGCTGCGCGCGAGAGAGCCAGAGGAAGAGAGGAGCTCGGGGAGAGAGTGAGAGGCCTGGGGGGGCGTGGCTGTCTCCGTGGCACTAGAAGGGCCTCGAGGGCGTGAGGCAGGCAGGGAGGAGGCCACGG
>NW_021300696.1:0-2244 GCF_002162155.2 Triticum dicoccoides
GCTAATACTTTTCAAAAAGCTCGTCGACATTAATGTTGATATAACCAGAAGGTGGGGTTTCCAACCCATCTGAACTTCCAAAGTATTTGGATCACTTTTTAGACCACTCATCGTATTTTCCCATTTATTCTTAGAATCATCCAATGGCATTGAATGACATGTGCCAAAGGACGACCAATAATTATCAACAAAATTGGTCGAATTTGTGACTGACTCTGTGCCCTTGCCAAAAAATCAAATCATTTCTCAAGTGCCAGGCTCTCCAAAAAATGAAAATAATTTTGTCCCGCACAGACTGTCCCACTGGACTTAGAAGAACAAGAAACCATTCCGACTCAGTATACCTGAATGCATCCTCCGTAGGTAACTCCCAAATATCTCTCATGGCCATACGCAACGCATGAGCCTTCGGGCAAATAATAAGCGCATGAAACATATTCTCGTCCTCCACTCCACATATCGAGCACGTACTGAGAACCGCTTGGTGGTGCGCCATTCTGTTTACTTGGACAGCCAAACTATTGGTAGCAACCCGCCATGCAAAAATATGGATCTTCTGAGGAACATTGGCCTTCCAGATGATGTCCCAAATTTTCCTCTCCCCCAATGTTGCATCTCTGTATTGCCCCTCGTCTTCTTTTTGTTCCTTTAACGTGAGTGCATGCTTGTACGCGCTTTTAACTGAAAACATCCCCGTCTTCTCAAAGCACCATGCAACAAAATCACCTTCCCCTGAAGATGGAATACGCAGCCGAAGGGTCTCTTCTGCATCATGTGGGTAAAATAGGTGCCTAACCAAATTCTCGTCCCATCCTTTTGGACCAGTCAGAATCAAATCAGACACCCATTTCATTCTCGTCCTACTCTTCCTTGCAGTAATTTTAAGTCCAGAGTGCCTTGGGAGCCAGTTATCTCTCCAAATATTAATATTAGAGCCATCACGCACTATCCAAATAACTCCCAATTTCAGCAACTCCAATCCATGCATAAGAGCTTGCCAAGGCAGTGAGGCCGACAGAGGAAATACAATGTCGAGGATAAGTCCCTGTGGGTAATATTTTGCCTTGACCGCTTTGGCGCACAGAGAATCAGGGTTGACCACCAACCTCCACGCCTGCTTCGCTAACAACGCTTGATTAAAAAGTTTGAGATCTCGGAATCCCATCTCTCCCTCAGCTTTAGGACTTGTCAATTGATCCCAAGCCAGTCGATGAGTCTTGCTCTTATCCTCCTCATCACCCCACAAAAAATTCCTTATAATCTGTGATAACTCCTCAGACAATGCAGCCGGAAACTTAAACATACCCATGACATACACTCGGAGGGCATGAAGCACATATTTATTAAATGTTTCCTTTGCTCCACAAGATGCATATTTTTCTAACCAACCTGATAAAATCTTGAGATCTTTTTCTTTTGTTAATTGAAATTACCGGCTTTCATTCTTCCTTGAGGCACTGGAAGCCCAAGATATTTGTCCTCAAATCCCTCCGTGGTGATGCAAAGGATTACCATAACGGCCACTTGAATTTCCACACTGCAGTTTTTTCCAAACATGATAGAGCACTTATCTGGGCTCAGCAACTGACCAGTTCCCTTCTCATAAGTGGAAATAATATTCTTAATTGTCAAAGCTTGATTAATGGATCCCTTGAAGAATAACAGGTAGTCATCAGCAAACAAAAGATGTGATATTCATGGAGCATGCCTATTGATCTTAAAGTCCATAAGAAATCCTCTACTACACGCATCCAGTAGCACCAAAGATAGAGCCTCAGGCACAAACATAAAGTGCAGTGATAAAGGATCTCCTTGTCTAATACCACATGAAGGGGCGAAAGCTTCCAAAAGTTGAGCATTGAAGCGCACAGAAAATCTTACTGACATAACACAGGCCATAATCCAATTTATCCAACCTGGGGCAAAGCCCAACGCCCTTAGCATACTCTCCAAGAAGTGCCAATCAACCCTATCATAAGCTTTTGCTAAATCCAATTTATATGCACATAATTTCTCTCTCAATTTGATGCAATCCCTTACATTTCAAGCCTAGTTCCAATCCAGTTTAATTTATTGAAACACCAAAGGTACATTATAAATATTTTTCTCATGTTCTTCTCCATGATTAATTTGCCTCAGCGTGACTAATAATGTGATATAACTATTCTCAAAAAAATGTGCTACTATTACAATCCTTTTGTGACCCACAGAGATGCTCAACCGTTGTTGATGGTGGAGAAACCC
>NW_021300697.1:0-1512 GCF_002162155.2 Triticum dicoccoides
ACAAGTTGCTATCTTGTTCCATCTTATTGAAACCGAGGCTTTTCAGTCATCTTGCCTATGTGGTATGATTTGCATATCTCAAGTGATTCAAAATCAAGTGAGTCCGAACGGTCCATTTGCATGGAGTTTCTTCATGCATATACACCAATAGACATGGTTCGCATGTCTCAAACTTTTCAAAAACGAGTGAGTCCAAAGATCCATCAACATGAAGCTTCTTCATGCGTTTTATACCATTATGACTTATATGGCAGTGCCACAAGGAAGTGGTACTATCATTACTATCTTATATCTTTTGGCATGAAAATGTGTATCACTACGATCGAGATTCAATAAACCATTCAGGTTTAATACTAATCTTGATGGTAGAGGGAGCGTGCGATGTTTGATCACATCAAACATATATCGTCAACTCACCTTTAGCTAGTCTCCGTTTATTCCTTAGCCTTTTATTTCGAGTTACTAACACTTAGCAACTGAACTGGTATCTTAATACCCTGGTGCTACTAGGAGTACCAGCAAAGTACACATTAACATAATGTATATCCAATATACTTCTATCGACCTTGCCAGCCTTCTCATCTACCAAGTATCAAGGGTAATGCTGCTCCAGTGGCTGTTCCCCTTATTACAGAAGCACTTAGTCTCGGGTTTGGGTTCAACCTCGGGTTTCTTCATTGGTGCAGCAGCTGATTTGCCGTTTCATGAAGTATCCCTTCTTTCCCTTGCCCTTCTTGAAACTAGTGGTTTCATCAACCATCAACAATTGATGCTCCTTCTTGATTTCTACTTTCGCGATGTCAAACAACGCGAATACCTCAAGGATCATCATCTCTATCCTTGATATGTTATAGTTCATCACGAAGCTCTAGCAGCTTGGTGGCAATGACTTTGGGGAAACATCACTATCTCATCTGGAAGATCAACTCCCACTCGATTCAAGTGATTGTTGCACTCAGACAATCTGAGCACAAGCTCAACGATTGAGCTTTTCTCTCTTAGTTTGCAGGCCAAGAAAATCGTCGGAGGTCTTATACCTCTTGACATGGGCACGAGCTTGAAATCCCAATTTCAGCCCTCGAAACATCTCATATGTTCCGCGATGTTTCGAAAACGTCTTTGGTGCCTCTACTTAAACCATTTAACTGAACTATCACGTAGTTATCAAAACGTGTATGTTCGATGTTCGAAACATCCACAAACGACGTTTGGGGTTCAGCACACTGAGCAGTGCATTAAGGACATAAGCTTTCTACTGTTCGCATAATCGCTACTATCAACTTTCAACTATATTTTCTCTAGGAACATATCTAAAACAGTAGAACTAAAGCGCGAGCTACGACATAATTTGCAAAAGGTCTTTTGACTATGTTCAAGATAATTAAGTTCATCTTATGAACTCCCACTCAGATAGACATCCCTCTGGTCATCTAAGTGATCACATGATCCGAGTCAACTAGGCCGTGTCCGATCATCACGTGAGACGGACTAGTTAACGTCGGTGAACATCTT
>NW_021300698.1:0-13492 GCF_002162155.2 Triticum dicoccoides
CGACGCTTTGTTTAGAACTGCACCAACTGACAGCTCCACCGTTCAATATAAACATGTATCCGGTTTGCGATTTAGAATCGTCCGGATCAGTGTCAAAGCTTGCATCGACGTAACCATTTCTGACTAGCTCTTTGTCACCTCCATAAACGAGAAACATATCCTTAGTCCTTTTCAGGCATTTCAGGATATTATTGACCGTTGTCCAGTGATCCACTCCTGGATTACTTTGGTACCTCCCTGCCAAGCTTATTGCTAAGCATACATCAGGTCTGGTACACAGCATTGCATACATGATAGAGCCTATGGCTGAAGCATAGGGAACATCTTTCATTTTCTCTCTATCTTCTGCTCTAGTCGGGCATTGAGTCTGACTCAACTTCACACCTTGTAATACAGGTAAGAACCCTTTCTTTGCCTGATCCATTTTGAAGTTTTTCAAAACTTTATCAAGGTATGTGCTTTGTGAAAGTCCAATTAAGCGTCTTAATCTATCTCTATAGATCTTGATGCCCAATATGTAAGCAGCTTCACCGAGGTCTTTCATTGAAAAACTTTTATTGAAGTATCCCTTTATGCTATCCAGAAATTCTATATCATTTCCAATTAATAATATGTCATCTACATATACTATCAGAAATGCTACAGAGCTCCCACTCACTTTCTTGTAAATACAGGCTTCTTCAAAAGTCTGTATAAAACCATATGCTTTGATCACACTATCAAAGCGTTTATTCCAACTCCGAGATGCTTGCACCAGTCCATGAATGGATCGCTGGAGCTTGCACACTTTGTTAGCACCTTTTGAATCGACAAAACCTTCTGGCTGCATCATATACAACTCTTCTTACAGAAATCCATTCAGGAATGCAATTTTGACGTCCATTTGCCAAATTTCATAATCATAAAATGCGGCAATTGCTAACATGATTCGGACAGACTTAAGCACTATGGGTGAGAAAGTCTCATCGTAGTCAACCCCTTGAACTTGTCGAAAACCTTTCGCAACAAGTCGAGTTTGTAGACAGTTACATTACCATCAGCGTCAGTCTTCTTCTTGAAGATCCATTTATTTTCGATGGCTTGCCGATCATCGGGCAAGTCAACCAAAGTCCATACTTTGTTCTCATACGTGGATCCCATCTCAGATTTCATGGCCTCAAGCCATTTTGCGGAATCTGGGCTCATCATCGCTTCCTCATAGTTCGTAGGTTCGCCATGGTCAAGTGACATGACTTGCAGAATAGGATTACCATACCACTCTGGTGCGGATCTTACTCTGGTAGATCTATGAGGTTCGGTAGTAACTTGATCTGAAGTTTCATGATCAATATCATTAGCTTTCTCACTGATTGGTGTAGTTGTCACAGGAACCGGTTCTTGTGATGAACTACTTTCCAATAAGGGAGCAGGTACAGTTACCTCATTAAGTTCTACTTTCCTCCCACTCACTTCTTTCGAGAGAAACTCCTTCTCTAGAAAGGATCCGAATTTAGCAACAAAAATCTTGCCCTCGGATTTGTGATAGGAAGTGTACCCAATAGTCTCTTTTGGGTATCCTATGAAGACACATTACTCCGATTTGGGTTCGAGCTTATCTGGTTGAAGTTTCTTACATAAGCATCGCAGCCCCAAACTTTAAGAAACGACAACTTTGGTTTCTTGCCAAACCATAGTTCATTAGGCGTCGTCTCAACGGATTTTGATGGTGCCCTATTTAACGTGAATGCGCCCGTCTCTAAAGCATAACCCCAAAACGATAGCGGTAAATCAATAAGAGACATCATAGATCGCACCATATCTAGTAAAGTACGATTACGACGTTCGGACGCACCATTTTGTTGTGGTGTTCCGGGTGGCGTGAGTTGTGAAACTATTCCGCATTGCTTCAAATGTAAACCAAACACGTAACTCAAATATTCTCCTCCACGATCAGATCGTAGAAATTTTATTTTCTTGTTACGATGATTTTCCACTTCACTCTGAAATTCTTTGAACTTTTCAAATATTTCAGACTTGTGTTTCATTAAGTAGATATACTCATATCTGCTCAAATCATCTGTGAAGGTAAGAAAATAACGATACCCGCCGCGATCCTCAATATTCATTGGACCACATACATCAGTATGTATGATTTCCAACAAATCAGTTGCTCGCTCTATAGTTCCGGAGAACGGCGTTTTAGTTATCTTGCCCATGAGGCACGGTTCGCAAGTACCAAGCGATTCATAATCAAGTGATTCCAGAAGTCCATTAGTATGGAGTTTCTTCATGCGCTTTACACCAATATGACCCAAACGGCAGTGCCACAAATAAGTTGCACTATCATTATCGACTCTGCATCTTTTGGTTTCAACATTATGAATATGTGTATCACTACTATCGAGATTCAATAAAAATAGACCACTCTTCAAGGGTGCATGACCATAAAAGATATTACTCATATAAATAGAACAACCATTATTCTCTGATTTAAATGAATAACCGTCTCGCATCGAACAAGATCCAGATATAATGTTCATGCTTAACGCTGGCACCAAATAACAATTAGTTATGTCTAAAACTAATCCTGATGGTAGATGTAGAGGTAGCGTGCCGACTGCGATCACATCGACTTTGGAACCATTTCCCACACGCATCGTCACCTCGTCCTTAGCCAATCTTCGCTTAATCCGTAGTCCCTGTTTCGAGTTGCAAATATTAGCAACAGAACCAGTATCGAATAACCAGGTGCTACTGCGAGCATTAGTAAGGTACACATCAATAACATGTATATCACATATACCTTTGTTCACTTTTCCATCCTTCTTATCCGCCAAATACTTGGGGCAGTTCCGCTTCCAGTGTCTAGTTTGCTTGCAGTAGAAGCACTCAGTCTCAGGCTTAGGTCCAGACTTGGGTTTCTTCTCTTGAGCAGCAACTTGCTTGTTGTTCTTCTTGAAGTTCCCCTTCTTCTTCCCTTTGCCCTTTTTCTTGAAACTGGTGGTCTTATTGACCATCAACACTTGATGCTTCTTCTTGATTTCTACCTCCGCAGCTTTTAGCATTGTGAAGAGCTCGGGAATAGTCTTGTCCATCCCTTGCATATTATAGTTCATCACGAAGCTCTTATAGCTTGGTGGCGGTGATTGAAGAATTCTATCAATGACACTATCATCGTAAAGATTAACTCCCAGTTGAATCAAGTGGTTATTATACCCAGATATTTTGAATATATGTTCACTGACAGAACTATTCTCCTCCATCTTACAACTATAGAACTTATTGGAGACTTCATATCTCTCAATCCAGGCATTTGCTTGAAATATTAACTTCAACTCCTGGAACATTTCATATGCTCCATGACGTTCAAAACGTCATTGAAGACCCGGTTCCAAGCCGTAAAGCATGGCACACTGAACTATCGAGTAGTCATCAGCTTTGCTCTGCCAGACGTTCTTAACATCGTCAGTTGCATCTGCAGCAGGCCTGGCACCCAGCGATGCTTCCAGGACGTAATTCTTCTGTGCAGCAATGAGGATAATCCTCAGGTTACGGACCCAGTCCGTGTAATTGCTACCATCATCTTTCAACTTAGTTTTCTCAAGGAACGCATTAAAATTCAATGAAACAACAGCACGAGCCATCTATCTACAACAAACATAGACAAACAAAATACTATCAGGTACTAAGTTCATGATAAATTTAAGTTCAATTAATCATATTACTTAAGAAGTCCCACTTAGTCAGACATCTCTCTAGTCATCTAGGTGATCACGTGGTCCAAATCAACTAAACCATGTCCGATCATCACGTGAGATGGAGTAGTTTCAATGGTGAACATCACTATGTTGATCATATCTACTATATGATTCACGTTCGACCTTTCGGTCTCTGTGTTCCGAGGCCATATCTGTATATGCTAGGCTCGTCAAGTTTAACCTGAGTATTCTACGTGTGCAACTGTTTTGCACCCATTGTATTTGAACATAGAGCCTATCACACCCGATCATCACGTGGTGTCTCAGCACGAAGAACTTTCGCAATGGTGCATACTCAAGGAGAACACTTGATAATTTAGTGAGAGATCATCTTAAAATGCTACCGTTAATCAAAGCAATCAATATACATCACATGTATAAAGGATAAACATCACATGCAATCGATATAAGTGATATGATATGGCCATCATCATTTTGTGCTTGTGATATCCATCTCCGAAGCACCGTCGTGATCACCATCATCACTGTCGCGACACCTTGATCTCCCTCGTAGCATCGTTGTCGTTACGCCATCTAGTGCTTCTACGACTATCGCTACCGCTTAGTGATAAAGTAAATCAATTACAGGGCGTTTGCATTTCATACAATAAAGCGACAACCATATGGCTCCTGCCAGTTGCCGATAACTCGGTTACAAAACATGATCATCTCATACAAATAAAATATAGCATCACGTCTTGACCATATCACATCACAACATGCCCTGCAAAAACAAGTTAGACGTCCTCTACTTTGTATTGCAAATTTTACGTGGCTGCTACGGGCTGAGCAAGAACCGTTCTTACCTACGCATCAAAACCACAACGATAGTTCGTCAAGTTAGTGCTTTTTAACCTTCACAAGGACCGGGCGTAGCCACACTCGGATCAACTAAAGTGAGAGAGACAGACACCCTCCGGTCACCTTTAAGCAACGAGTGGTCGTAACGGTGAAACCAGTCTCGCGTAAGGGTACGCGTAATTTCGGTCCGGGCCGCTTCATCTCACAATGCCGCTGAACCAAAGTATGACATGCTGGTAAGCAGTATGACTTGTATCGCCCACAACTCACTTGTGTTCTACTCGTGCATATGACATATCTACGCATAAAACCAGGCTCGGATGCCACTGTTGGGGAACGTAGTAATTTCTAAAAATTTCCTACGCACACGCAAGATCATGGTGATGCATAGCAATGAGAGGGGACAATGTTGTCCACGTACCCTCGTAGACCGAAAGCGGAAGCGTTAGAACAACGCGGTTGATGTAGTCGTATGTCTTCATGGCCCGACCGATCAAGCACCGAAACTACGGCACCTCCGAGTTCTAGCACACGTTCAGCTCGATGACGATCCCCGGACTCCGATCCAGCAGAATGTCGGAGAAGAGTTCCGTCAGCATGACGGCGTGGTGACGATCTTGATGTTCTACCATCGCAGGGATTCGCCTAAGCACCACTACAATATTATCGAGGACTATGGTGGAGGAGGGCACCACACACGGCTAAGAGATCAAGAGATCAATTGTTGTCTCTAGAGGTGCCCCCCTGCCCCCTTATATAAAGGAGCCAAGGGGGAGGGGGCGGCCGGCCAAGGAGGGCGCGCCAAGGGGGAGTCCTACTCCCACCGGGAGTAGGACCCCCTTCTTTCCTAGTTGGAGTAGGAGAAGGGGGAAGGAGGAGGGAGAGAGGAAGGAAAGGGGGGGGCACCGCCCCCTCTCCTTGTCCTATTCGGACTAGGGGGGAGGGGCGCGTGGCCCAGCCCTTGCCTCCTCTCCTCCTCTCCACTAGGGCCCATGTAGGCCCATTAAGCCCCCGGGGGTTCCGGTAACCTCCCGGTACTCCGGTAAAATCCTGATTTCACCCGGAACACTTCCGATATCAAAATACAGGCTTCCAATATATCAATCTTCATGTCTCGACCATTTCGAGACTCCTCGTCATGTCCGTATTCTCATCCGGGACTCCGAACAAACTTCGGTACATCAAAACTCATAAACTCATAATATAACTGTCATCAAAACCTTAAGCGTGCGGACCCTACGGGTTCGAGAACTATGTAGACATGACCTAGAACTGTTTCCGGTCAATAACCAATAGCGGAACTTGGATACTCATATTGGCTCCTACATATTCTACGAAGATCTTTATCGGTCAAACCGCATAACAACATACGTCGTTCCCTTTGTCATCGGTATGTTACTTGCCCGAGATTTGATCGTAGGTATCCAATACCTAGTTCAATCTCGTTACTGGCAACTCTCTTTACTCGTTACATAATGCATCATTCCGTAACTAACTCATTAGCTACATTGCTTGCAAGGCTTATAGTGATGTGCATTACCGAGAGGGCCCAGAGATACCTCTCCGACGATCGGAGTGACAAAACCTAATCTCGAAATACGCCAACCCAACATGTACCTTTGGAGACACCTGTAGAGCTCCTTTATAATCATCCAGTTACGTTGTGACGTTTGGTAGAACACAAAGTGTTCCTCCGATAAACGGGAGTTGCATAATCTCATAGTTATAGGAACTTGTATGAGTCATGAAGAAAGCATTAGCAACATACTAAACGATCAAGTGCTAAGCTAACGGAATGGGTAAAGTCAATCGCATCATTCTCCTAATGATGTGATCCCATTAATCAAATGACAACACATGTCTATGGTTAGGAAACATAACCATCTTTGATTAATGAACTAGTCAAGTAGAGGCATACTAGTGACATTAAGTTTGTCTATGTATGCACACATGTATCATGTTTCCGGTTAATACAATTATAGCATGAATAATAAACATTTATCATGATATGAAGAAATAAATAATACCTTTATTATTGCCTCTAGGGCATATTTCCTTCACGAGCGCCCGCTCGGAACTCCACCTACACCATCCAGCCACTTGTGTCGCCGCCGCCCTCACCACCCATTTCTTCCAGCGACCATTCCGGCGCTTCCCCGGCCTATCACCGTGCCACCGCTGCTTCCTCCGTCTCCCTCTAGTCACCGCCACCCCTCGCGCGCGGCAGTCCTCTGATGAACAGCGCCCGGCCGCCCACTGCCGCTCGACGCCCGCAAGGTGTTCGACAAAATGCCCGCAATGTATGTATTGCTTTCACATTTTTTACATGAATTTGGTGAATGTTGTTTGTAGTTTTTATAGCCTAGTTTAAATTGAACATTGAAAAGATGCGGAGATAGCTTTTGGGATTTCGCAAGCCCAATTTGCTATTGTGAGGGGACTGGCTAGATTTTGGGATCAAAAGATGCTTTGGTACATCATGCACGCTTGTGTGATCATGCACAACATGATCATCGAGAATGAACGTGGTCAAGATTTAAACTATTCTCGCTATGAACTCTTGGGACATCCCGTGCGAGTGCGGCGGAGGGCTGAAAGGGTGTCCGGTTTTGTTGCCTCCTATCATGCCATTTGACGTGCCGAAACGCATGATGATCTTCAGAAGTATCTCATTGAGGAGTGGTGGGCATGGAATGGCCGACAAAGAGCATCATGATTTGTGTGTTTGATGTTGTATTATTGAACTATTTGTTGTTTTGAAAGATAAACTATTAGTTTGAGTTGTAGTAACGAAATTGAGCTTTTTTTCTTGATTTATTTTGTTTGCGTTTGATATTTTTGCTTGTGTTTTAAACGCATATGTTGTTTGTGCGAGAGCGCGCGCTGCATTTTAACGCACCTGTTGGAGCTACGGGCGTGCACTAAGTTTACAGCGGTCACTGAAGCCAGCGCTCCCCGCCGCGCCAAAACAGATGATTGACGCGCTGCAAACATATTTTTAACGCGCCGCGCGTGCGGTGCCGGTTGAAGATGCTCTTAGCAACCCTTTTCCACCGTGTCAGCTGATCTTGCATGCCGGCCGCTTTGTCATCTTCTTCGAGTAGGTAGGAGGTACTGTACATCCCTAAAGGCAAGAAGGCCGGTCCCGAGCTCGCGCCTGGCTCGCGAGAGCTCCTCGAAGAGCTCCAGCGCTGGTATCGCAGCTTGGACATGCCGCACTCAGTGTCCGCCACGAATAGGGGCTCACCCGCCGGGAGCTAATCCATCACACGCACCTGAGACCCCACATTTCCATGGTCTGGCCGTGGCACTCGCTGCCCTCCAGCTGCTCCGGCAAGGTGTAGATCATGGTGCCATTGGTGGACATGAGCCAAGAACGTGCGCCTAGAGCAGAGGAGAGCAGAGAGGCAAGGCCGTGGGCGCTGTTGGCAGTGGCCGGAACCACCGGCGACCCCGTTCCGTTCTTGTGATAGCTAACTGGATCGGCCGGCGGGGCTGGAAGAAAGCATGCATGACATGAAGCATATGCTAAACGATTCTCTAATCCTCCTCTCCCTGCCCTTGACCGAGGATCTGGTTAGCGCAAGATGTTTTGAGGATGCTTGCCATAGTCACGTCGAGATGATAACGTAAAAGGAAGAAGCACGATGGTCGATGAAGCCCACAAGTGCATGTTATCATTCCTGCTATCCATTGCCAAATCCTGGTGCCTTCTATGCCTATGCCTATCTCGAATCCCAACTATATATAGAAACACACCAAACAATGCACGGACTAATATTAGATAATTCTGTGGCGGAAACAACTGAGAACTGACAAAGAAGGTCTTCGTCTTTTGCTTAGGAAAGCCTTGATATTTATAAGATACTTTGGTGTGTGGTAGGCAAATGATATGAACTCACTAGCCTTCTAGCAGATTAATAACTGCAAACTCTTTTTTGTGTGTGAGCTTGGTACTTGGTTAGGTGGGAGACTCACTTGCCTCTTTTCTTTTCTGAACAGACATGATTTCATTGATCTTCTGATCTTTGCATCAACGCGGTGCACATATGGAACAATTTATTTATTTTTTACTGCAAAATTTATGAAAAAAGAAGCCCAATGACTGAGGTTCCATCCTTAGAGAAATATGACGGAGGATGGTGCTTGTCCGATCTGTTTGGCAGCCGTGGACTCATGGAGGCATGCTCTCCTCGACTGCAACTTGGCCAAAAGTGTATGGTCATTAAGTATGGGATGATGATGCACCTGCCTCCATTGCTGCATGTCGCCGCAGCAGCCATCAGACCCCCGATTACACAGGGAATGGAACCGCCTGCCCCCTCCGCAAGCCCGGTGACACCTCCCGCCCGCGTCAACCTACGCGCCCGCCACACCAACAAAGCATCTTGGGGTAATTAATAAGGGGTCGTGCGCTCTGCTGCTACTGCTACTACTACTACTACTACTACTACTATTACTACTACTACTACTACTACTACTACTACTACTACTACAACCAAGGGGTCCTCCGGGACCGAGAAAATTTGAAGCAAGGTGGCTTGCGGAGGAAGAGGTGGAAGTGATTGTTCAAACGGCCTGGGATAGAGTGAAAGCAAGGGGAAGCGAGCCTTACTCGCAAGTGACAGGGGAGATTCATGCAGTCCTGCACACATGGGATTTGGAGACTCTGAAAGGCCCGCGAAACCCGACTAAGGAAATTACAGAGTGAGCTGAATGAGGTGCTCTCGGGACCGCTGTCAGATGAGGCAGTGGCTCGACAACACGAACTACATATGCAGATTGAGAACCTTCTTGAACACAAACTGTTGAAGCCCTATTCCAGGGAGGAAGTTAAAGGGGCGCTGTTCAACATCGGTGATCTCAAAGCTCCGGGGCCCGATGGGCTACATGCAGTTTTTTATAACCGGAAAATACCAGAAGGGTGGAACAATACTACAATAGTTCTTATACCAAAGGTGGAGAATCCAGAGGTGATCACCCAGTTCCGTCCGATAAGTTTATGTAACGTTGTTTACAAGGTGATTTCAAAACTGCTTTCAAATAGGCTAAAAGTTTTGCTACCCGAGATTATTTCTCCAAATCAAAGCACCTTTGTCCCCGGGCATTTGATAACTGTCAATTTTCTGGTGGCTTTTGAATCTTATCATGCCATCAAGAGGAACAGAACGGGCAAGTTTGGAATTTGTGCGGTAAAACTTGATATGCACAAAGCCTATGATAGGGTTGAGTGGGTTTTTCTGGAGAGAATCATGCTTCGGTTGGGCTTCACACCAGATTGGGTTGATCTCATTATGGAGTGTGTAAGATCAGTGAAGTACCAAGTGCGTTTTAACAATTCTCTCACTGATTTCTTTGTCCCTTCGCGAGGTCTTCGTCAAGGGGACCCGCTGTCACCTTACTTGTTCCTGATTTGTGCGGAAGGCCTCTCAAGCTTGCTTACTTATGTGGAGGAGATTGGCGACCTGGTAGGAGTGAGAGTTTGCAGGGATGCACCGCCGGTCTCTCACCTCCTCTTTGCGGATGACTCCCTCATTCTGATGAATGCTGACAATGGCAATGCGGTGAGCCTCCGACGTGCCTTGGATGACTACTGTAATGCCTCGGGGCAACTGGTAAGTGAGGCCAAATCAAGCATTTTTTTCATCCCGTGTACCACGGTAGAAGTACGGGCGGAGGTGTGCTCTACCCTGAACATCATGGCAGAGGCGTTAACGGATAAATACTTGGGATTGCCCCCGATTGTTGGGGTTGAGAGATCGGATTGCTTTCAACACTTAGTGGACAGAATCCTGGATAGAATCAGAGGTTGGAAGGAGAAGATGCTCTCCTTTGGAGGTAAAGAAGTGTTGCTAAAGGCTATCATACAAGCCATTCCTTCATATGCCATGCTAGTATTTAAGCTCCCAAAACAGATTTGCAATGCAATAACAACAGCTATGTCACAATACTGGTGGGGCGATGAGGAGGAGAAGAAGCACATGCATTGGTTCGCATGGTGGAAGATGTGAGTGCCCAAGAGCAATGGAGGCATGGGATTCAAAGACGTGCACTGTTTTAACTTGGCCCTACTAGCGAAACAGAGCTGGAGGCTACTAGCGGAGCCAGAATCATTATATGCCAGAGGTTTAAAGGCAAAATACTTTCCAGATGGAGATCTGCTAAATTGCCCTCTCAAGAAGGGGAGTTCCTACACATGGCAGAGGTTATGGAGTGGCCTTCAAACGTTCAAAAAGGCTACATCTGGAGAGTGGGTGATGGCACACAGATAAGCATTTGGGACGATCCTTGGGTTACTAGCAGCCCGAGCAGAAAGGTTATGACACCTCGAGGTAATATCATCCTAACTAAAGTTTCTAAGCTGATAGATATGGAGAATCGGTGCTGGGATGAAAACCTTATTAGACATATTTTTTGGCCCATTGATGCAAACCGTATTCTGAATATACCCCTTGCAACGGGGATGATGGAGGATTTTGTTTCGTGGCACTATAATAAAACCGGGATTTTTTCGGTCAAGACGGCTTACCATATGGAGTGGGATCACCAACACGGACGAAAGTTGAGGCAAACAAACTCAATATTGTCTTCAAGTACTAGTCCAGTTTGGTGCATTCTTTGGAAGCTTCGAGTACCGGCAAAAATCAAAGTGCACATGTGGCGAGCGCTGTATGGTGCAATCCCTTGCCAGGGTGTTTTGGCAAATCGTCATATGATCATAGTATCGGATTGCCCGTTATGTGGGACAGATTGTGAGAGTATTCGACATGCTTTCTTTCGCTGTCACAGAGTGCAGGAGATCTGGGAAAAGCTTGGTTTGAGCTCCACTATCAACGAGCTGTGTGAATCTGAGATGGAAGGAGCGTCGGTTCTTGGTGACTTGCTTTTGATGCCAAATGATGCAGTGCCGATGCTACCGGATGTGTCTAGGAAGGAGCTCGTAGCGGTGGCCGTATGGTATATCTGGTAGGAACGCCGGAGAGTTACTCATGGGGAGGCCATCCAGGAGCCGGCTCGATCGGCCCAGGCTATTGCAACTTTGACCAAGAACTTCATGAGAGCAAAGAAGCAACGATGAGGGCGATGGAGAAAACAAGCTGAGGGATTTGTCAGCTTAAATGTGGATGCATCCTTTGATGCGGACAATGGCACTGGTGATACGGGTGCAATCATTCGCGACTCCATGGGAGGTTTTACTGCAGCTTCGGCGTCACACATTCCGTTCGTCAAGGATGCAGTAACAGCGGAGGCGAGAGGCCTCAAGGACGGGCTAATCCTCGCAAACAATATTGGATGCAATAAGGTGGAGATCATGCAACATGGAGGGAATTCCCTGGGGCCAGTGGCAACCATCCACAAGGAATGTACCTTTTTATGTCGCAACTTTATTTCTGTTTCTTTCTGTCATAGTCCTAGGGAGGACAATATGGCGGCAGATCTACTGGCTACAAAGTCGGAGCACTCGAGAACTATTGTTTGGCAGAACGAGGCTCCGGACTTTTTGCTTGATGTACTTTCAAATGATGTAGCCCTTTTCCCTCATGAAATATAAACCGCCATGATGGCTTTTCCTAAAAGAAAAGAAACCTCACGATCGAGGCTGCCCTCATCTATTCGCTACAATGACGGGAGCCGTGCCGCCGCCACCACCGCCACCGCGATCCCTGAAACGCCGCCGATCTATTCGCTACATCGATGGAAACCAGGCGCTAGCCACGGATCCCTTTGCCGGCGCCGAGCAGTCATCGAGGAGCCGGGCAGCCGGCGCCGAGGTCCTCAAGGAGGCGCCGCCGCCATCGTTGCAGGCCTCCGGGTTGCCATCGGGACACCGCTGCCGAGATCCGCCTTCGCCTTCGTCCGGCAGAGGCGGCGGAAGGCAGCCGGGAGGGGAAGCGCACAACGACCCAGAAGACATCCTCCCTCACGCGCTCATCGTCTTGCTCGATCTACCCGAGGGCTGCCGATGGGCGCCTCGGCGGCGGCCACGGCGAGATCTGCGTCTGGGACGTGACAATCCCTCCACCCCGGTCGCCGGTGAGATTTCACTGTCTCGATCCTCCCGGTCCCAGTTTATCAGGTCATCCCTGACAAGAGGGAGCGAGAGATGCTACTGCCGGGCACGTGGACGCACGTGGGGCGGCTGCCTGCGAGCAGGGCCGCGTCCTCTCTCCTTCGTCGACCATGGCCTCCGAACCACTCCGTTGTACCTCTGCGCCCAAGTGTCCGCTCCTCGATCTTCAACAGATTTGTTATCGCCTCTCTTCCGTTGCAGGTCAATCCCAATTTGATTTCTTATCTACTATATTGCATTTGTTCTCCCAAATGGGTCACCGTGCCTTCTGTGTCAAAATTTGGAGATGTAGTTCTGAAAACCAGTGAACAAGGAAAATTTGGAGATGTAGTTCTAAAAACCAGTGAACAAGAAGCACATGGGAGCCGCTCAATGCTCTACTATTGAAAGTTGAGTAGGTGATTATGAGATGAAGACGCTGGAAGAAGTTGGTGTGGTTGTTTGTCAGTAAAACTTATCTGTAGTCAAGTCATACCCAGCCCGTTGACCATCATCCGAATGCTTCTGATAATCTATTGAATATGTTACAATCCATTCTGAAGCAAACTGAGTTACTAGCAGTTTAAGAAGATGTTATACACCTGACTGACAAAGATCTTTTTTATATCCACAAGGCATTTCATGACGATCCAAGTATATTGCTGATCAAATAGAAATATGTAATTTTCTGTTTTGGTAATAAACGGGCAATTCAACGTATAGCTGGGGCAGCCTGATTTCCTGTTACACATGCCCGCTAGCTGTAGGGCATATAAGCCTCGACTAGGCTGTGGGCACGGCGGACGCGTGTGTGCGCGTGGTGGCCGTGTCGGGCTCGAGCCAGAGTGAGGCTGGGTGCGTGCGTGCGTGTAGCCGTGTGTGTGTGTGTGTGTGTGTGTGTGTG
>NW_021300698.1:14855-15974 GCF_002162155.2 Triticum dicoccoides
CGTCTCTGAGCGAGGTTTAGGGGGAGTGGACCGCGTTCAGCGCTGCGTGGCCGCGGCGATCGAGTGCGGGCGCGATCGGAGCGCGTGAGCCGGTGCGCGCGGGACGTGGCGAGTGGCAGGTGGGTGCGTTTGAGCGCGGCCCGGGATGTCGGAGCTCGCGGGTATAAGGTCCACACCACCCCTGTGTAATCGCTGAGGAGGACGAGTTCGTGCTCGTGGTGAATAACAAAAAGTCCCGTACGTGCGAGGGGGGGGGGGGCGTTTGTGCGTCGGCAATCCTTCTGTGTTCTTCCTCCTCCACTCCGGCCATGTCTCCGGTGATCGTCGTGATCCGGTGGGTCGGTTTTGGCAACAACACTAGCAGCAGCAGTTACGAGCAGGCGGTTGCGGCCTGACTTGGCGGCTCTTCCTTTTTGTTTTGTGTTTGAATCAGATTTGGTGGTCTCGATTTTACAGGCATGTGTTGATCTTGGTCTTGTTCTGTATGCAGGTAGGGTACACTTGATGTTTCATGTTTGGTGAAAGAAAAGGAGCTTCCTATGTTGATTTCAGGCAAGACATACATTCTGCCATGCATTAGTAGATCAATTGCTTCTTTGTGTAGGGGAACGATTAGTGATTGAATCTCTCTGTCTCGTTTCTTGATTATCCAATTAATTTACCCTCATCTATGCATAAATTGGTCCGATTGAGTTATGCCATTTTTTTAATAATCTATATTGGTTCTATATATGACTAGAACAATATGATACGATGCACATCGGTCCGCTTTACTGGCAGCTATCCTTCAAGATTGAGGGGAGGCACTCTTGTAGACCTGCTCAATGTTCGAGGAGATACGGCTGACTAAACAAGGTTATTTTAAAGTTCTGTGTGGTTCTTTGAGCTGTCACAAAAATATCATGATTATCTTTTAGCGAATACAAAGGTGTTTATAACTTCATAAGCAAAGACATGTAGTGTTGCTTGTATATTGAGAGATACTACAGGAATTGACACACTCATAGCTTTTTTTCACATGTAACAGGCTAGGCGGGGCGGTCGATTTGCAGCGGGGCGGCGTGAGGGATATCTCGTTTGGAAGAGCAGGTGGAGTACAAGGTCGCGTCGAGGTCCAAT
>NW_021300698.1:16246-20597 GCF_002162155.2 Triticum dicoccoides
ACCGGAATATCGGCTCCACAGAGGACGCCATCACAGGTGCATCGATCTCAATCTTCTCCTCCATTGCCATTGTCTTCGTTACCCGTGTGTGTAGCAGGTGTGCTCTCACACTCAAGAATTTTCAGTACCTGATGGGTTCTTTCTAATTCAGATCTTGCTTGCCTTATCGTGACATCTTCTTTGCCATGGTAAGCACATCATGGTTCGTTCGCCCTCATGACTTTTTATTATGACATTAATGGAGTTCAGAAAGCAGTTTTAGTGAAGATCGAATGGTTTTTAGATTAAGTAGATAATACAAGAGTACTCTTCTGTAGTGTATTGTTGTTCAACTGAGACATATGCAGTGGGTTTGATGGCCGCAGGATAATTAAAGCCAAGTTAAATACTATACATTCACAATTCCTATTGTTATAAACAGGAAAAAAAAATATAGGCGAATAGTACTGTTTTAGATGCCGGTAAAATGGACTAAAATTTCATGAGCTGTTTAGTCAGCATGCTACCGCTCATCGGAGGCGGAGGACCAAATTTTTTCGAGGTAGGTCAGCCGAGACTACAGCACGTGAGACTTCCTCACTGCTAGCCTCTAGCGCCAGGGCCTGCGTCTTCACCGTCCACCTTGGCCTCCGGCACAAACACTCCTGCTGCTTGCTGCTAGGCGCTAGCCCGCTGGGGTTCGCGCGTGGCATGCGCCAGGGCTGGTGGTTTGTGTTCTGCTATTCCTGTTCATACCTTTATGATGACTGGTTCGGTACGTTGTGTGTGTGACGTATGTGCAGCCATCAGGCAAGGGCATGACCCAAATAAGGATCCTTCTAAGAAGTCACGACCCAACATCAAAAAGAACTCTTCCTTTCATTGACTTATTGCACCTGTCATCCGTCGATTGAGCTTATTTGCCGGAAATAAAGGTTGGGCGGAGACCCTGTATCTTCAGTATTTCTCCCACTTTTTCTTCTAAATGTGTAAATGTAGTTACACTTGAGAAAGCGAGAAATATTTGTTTTGTCAAAAAAAAATGACATATCTTTGTTATCTGGAGGCCCATGCGTTGACAGGTGCGTGTGTGTTTAGCAATGGGAGCTATATCCCAAGTGCATGTGTTTAGATAGTGAATTTAAGTACTACTTATTTTGGCAAAGTGTCCTTTGCAGTATGGTTTTGAATTCAGAATTGTTACATAAGGAGCAGCGGCGATTTCATTAATCTACGAAAATGTAGATTGTTCCTTCGAACTACCTGTTTCTACTCTATTAGATGTTCGTAAGCAATATTATGCTATTAAGATGTCATTTTCTAAAATTGCCTTTTGGCCTTTGGATCACAACTATTTTTGTTTTGCTTCATTTTAAGTAAAATTTAGCAGGTTGTGTGTCCTGTTTTGCACACATTTTTGCTTCGGTAATGTAAGTCCATTAACCTTCAATTCTTCTATACTTTATATGATTATGCAATCTACCACTTACATGTAAAGAGTGTCATATCTTAGTTTGCTGCAATTTATGCCCCTACAGAAGAAACGGTTTCAGGGCAAGGCAACAGAAGTTATTACAGCATAGAGCTTCTATCAAGTAAATTTCCTAGCAAAGAAATGAGCACTTGCTTCCTGGAACATGTGTCAGACCCTGATGGCACATTTCTTGACAGCAGTGCCATGGAAGTCTTGCTGGGGCTTGGCAGCCTTGCATGTTTATACCTTAAACATGTTCCAAGACTGCTCAACGACAAGTTGAATTTTGACCCTCCCTGAATGGTCTCTACAAGGCTACATGGGCCATGGGCTGAAGTATATCATGAGATTTACCCAATCCACCTTACATTCAACTATGCACAATAGCGATGCCATGTTTTTAAATAATCTATATATATGCTTCTACATTGAAATCCAATTTCATCATAATTTTGCTATTTGATAATAGTATAACACTGGTAGACGTATGGGTTGTCCCTCTAAAATTTAAGCTTCGTCTCCATGCTTGCTTTTGTCTATTGGTACCCTGATTTTCTTAGAAAGGTGGTCTTGTGATTACTGAGTTAACAGCTGCTGTCGAAATATTCAGAAAATTCAGTTTTATTTGAGTCGTAGCTGTAGTTGTTTGAACTCAGTTTCGTCAGCTTGTTTTCTTCAGTTAAACTTTAGCAGAAACATACCAAGTTGTGACGATGTCCTAGATTGTTAGGATAGATCCTTGCAATGATTGGATCGTGGGATGGCACGGCACAACGGTCACAGCGATGATGCAGAGAGGTGTGCAAGGAGTTCTAGGATGGTGGCACTCACAACTCGGATATGTCATGCTTTTCCGTTTTTCAGTTAGCATTGTAATCACTCAATAAATAGAGGAGGGAGAAGAAAAGCTGTAGACTGAACACAACACAAAACATCGTCTCTCTCTCTCTCTCTCTGTTAGCTCTCCAATTTATGAAATATTCAGTTTTCAGTGGTTGCCCTTTTTATATATTTTATTTTAACTAAATTCACATCTCCATGGTTCAGCCCGTCTTTCCGGCTTGAGGCTTATCAAACACTTTTGGGTTCAAGATTCAGGACAAACAAGGCAAGATGCACAAATTTAACTGTGGTATGCACACTCATTTTGGTGTCACACAACTGGAGTTATATCATCGCTCTTTCTTTTCCCATGTCATGCCCAGTAATTTATACTATTGTTCAAGCTCCATTGATAAATCGAACCTACCTCAAATTCTGGTATTGTTCAAGCTCCATTCTCTATATATGTGCATATATACCTATATCACTGTCAGTTCCCTAAGGTTTCTTCTTTTCCTAATACCATTTGACAGTACGAAGACGATGATCACAATAAAGTCATGCTCTCATCGGATTCCGACCATATAGCAACTGTGTACCATGCAAAGCAAATCGCTTGGAAGGTAATAAGAGGCAAATTCAACCTTCACTCTACAAAATCTGCAACACATCATATTAATTGGAAACTCAAATCTTGATTGCAAAAGTTAAGTCTGTGCTATAAATGCAGGCAATACAAAAGGTAGGAAGAACTTAGGAAGGTTCCTTTTTTGTCCTCATAAAGGGACAATTTAACTAAGTTGCTCTCTGCTGGTTGTTTGAAGACAAATTATAATGTGTAAACCAAATACTAAATTAAACTTTATCCTCAGTTCCATGTTTTTCCATGTAGTAGTGTATGCGGGAATTATATTGATGATTTCATTTTACCTTCATATTTGCTTAATTTTCTTACCAAACACAAAAGCTCTATGTCTTGATGTGTTCATAGAAGCGAAGATATAACTCATGATGCAAGCCTAATACGCTGATAATATTTTTATGGTTCAATGTTCCTATGAGGGGAGTGGGTGGGGACGGCAATGAGTGTCTTAACATATCAAGCAGTTGCCGCCTATGAGGGGAGTGAGTGGAGATGGCCAGATCTGTGCGGCGGAGGGGCGATGGAAGCTCGAATGGAAGATTACTCGCCAGCATCGGAGCAATTTATTGGCCAGATCGACCATAAAGCTCCTACATAGACATGAAGGATTGTCATTATTAAGAAGTTCAATCTTTGGAAATTCAGCATGTGACACTGTAAAAATAGAAAGAAGCTAGAAAATTTTCTCTGGCCGATTTCGTATGTATCTGTGAGCATTGCTAATTTCTATCAACATGAACGAGATCTGGACTATTTATATAGCTACCATGTGCTCAACAAATTGTCTGATAATGTAACACTCCTGAATAGATAGATGTATGATAAGCACATGTGTTAATTTTGGAGCAGATGATCAGTTGTGCTGAATTGATATTTAATGACTATTCATATCAAAGTTTTAAATAGCCCGCTATAGGCTAGCTATAGCGTGTCTATAACGGTTTGATCTGCCAGAGACAATGGCATAACACGCTAAATTTGCAAAATATCTGGGTATAGCGGTCTATAGCGTCACAATAGATGATATGGAGGGCCGCCGCTATTTGGCATAGTCCGCTATTTAGAACATTGACTCATATCAATGTATGACTCCTACATGACATTTCTCTTTGTATATACATTTTTGTTAGCATATTTATCTTTTTCAGATGTTTTGTTAGCGCGTAGCAATGCACGGGCAGTCTACTAGTCTGACTAAAAAATCACTTCAGAAAAAATAAAAAGTAGTCAATTGCAAACACCCATAGATATATGTACTGAAAACAATTGTGTGTCCATAAACAACTGTCAACAAAATCGAATGAACTGCATATATTAGTCTGTGCCTATGTCTATGAAAACGCATATGCCTATCAGATGTAAAGTGGCAAAGAATAATTCTACTTGAGCCGCAGCCCCCGCATCGTCCCTGCTAGGGCGACTCGGGCGGCGCC